>NC_090933.1:510519913-510702413 GCF_040938575.1 Ambystoma mexicanum | reverse complement strand
CGCCCTTCTTGAAAATTGGCACAATTATCGATGAGGTCCATGTTGATGGAATCCGCTTTGTCTTTTTAACTTCGTTGAACAGTTCAAACATGACATTGGCCCAACCATCCGGATCCTCCTTTAATCTGCAGTTGGTCAGGCCGTCAGGCCCTTGCGCCCTTGAGTTGCTAGCAGTTAGAATCGGATCTTTAATGTCTTCTCTATCTGTCAGGAAGGAAGGACCAAGCCGTGTTGGATAATTGTGAATCATTTCCCATCACCTGTTCTAATTTAAACAGTATTTCAAAATACTCCCTCCAGCGTGTGGCTGACACTCCATTCCATGCTATGGAGTTTTCTGGCGCATTTAAGAAGTTTATAATTCTCCAGATTCCCATAGAGTTTTTAGTCGATAGCAAGCATAACATCTCCTCAGCGTCTTGTTGGTGAAGGGGTCATTTGTGGCTTTTTATCCCGTTTTATATTGTTGCTTAAGTTTTTTAAATAATTATAAGGCCCTTTGACTCTTTTTTTGCTTTGAGTAGATCATACCTAAGAGTTTTCTTTTTTTTCATTATCTCGACATCAAACACATGGTTTTTCTTAAAGCCACCCTTTGAGGTTCCAGTGTTCGTGGCCCTGTATATTTCTAAGTTTGAGTTCATCTGAGCCCTTTCCTTGGGCCTATAGTTGATTTTAATTCTGTTTCGTCCTTGTTCAGCATATGTATCAAGTGTATCCTCCATCAACTTACGTTGCAGCCATTTACACATGCACACGGTCAAGATATCATGCTCGCTTACGTCGGATGTCTTGATCTTAAGATCTTTTGGATTTTCAAACAATTTCTCTGAAGCAAACAAATAGTCAAGAGTTTGTTGGTCATCTCCTTTTCTCCAACTGACTTTAGCTGGAACGTCTCCTTGTATAACGCCATCTCCCATGAAGATGTTTCTTTCTTCCATCTCCTCTCTCCAGAAGAGCCCTCTTAGAACTTGTGGTGTTGAAATTATGCCACGATTTATTATGATGTTGGCTTTATGATCGAAGCAGTGAATATTTAAATCACTCCAGATGAGAAACTACAATTCTGCTCTTAAGTCGATTGCATCGTTCATAGTTCTTGTTACAAGTTTCACAAAATCTTCCTCTGCTTTTACCAAGGGTTTCCAGTATAGATTAATGAGTAGAAGATTCCAGATCTGGTTCAAATTTTTAAAATGTGTTTCTATTAAGAGGGCTTGATTCAAGGGTGAAGGACCGTATTCTTTAATCACGTGGCTTTTGATATTCTTTTTTAAGACAATTAAATAGACCGCTGTTCGGTGCCCCTTTTCCCTCTTCACTGTGGGATTAATATATACGTCAAACCCCTCCAGCAGTGGACGTTCACACAGCCAAGTCTCCTGGAGACATATTATTTCCAAATTTTCGAATTGAAGATCACCTGGGGAAAACAGGTGACAAAGGCCATGCATGTTCCACAAGGTTAGAGATAAGATCATGCTCTGTTTTGTACCGCTGACTATGAGGTAGGTTTTTCACCCGCTAGGACCCCTGCCAACCATGACCAGGATTCCTCTGGCACCATCGTTTTCCCATATACCTTCCTTCCTGGAGAAGCGCTATTGCTTCTGTTATTTTTCACTGTTATTTGTAGGTCGCTATCCTCAGCATCATAGTCTGTGTCTCTTCTTTCTTTATTTTCACAGTGTTTTTTAGCCACTTTTGTATGTTGTATCCAGCTACTTGATGATCTCAAATTCCCTTTCTGCCCTTTATTTGGCTTCTCCTCTGGTGATTCATCATCATCATATTCACATAATCTAAAGCCCATTGAGAGCAGTTTTCCCGCTGCTTTCATAATCTAGTTCTTCTTATCCTTGGATGCGACATAGATGATTATATTCTCCAGTCTTTCATCCTCTGGAAATTCAATTAGGTGGAGATCGGTAGTTTTGATGTTCTTTAGTGAGGTTATACAGTGCATCAATTGCAAACTATTTGCACGATTTAACACCAAGTCATCTTTTATCCTATGGACTCTCTCTAGCAAGAAGCGATAAGTATTAGTGTCTTTATTTCTCAAGCCATGGAGATGGCTATCACGAACAAGTCTTTCATCTTGGTGAAAAGTTATATCTGTTTTCCTGCTTATATTTGGATGTTTGTGTATCATCTCTCTTTTTGTGTCCATTGTTAAAAATGCACATTTATTTTGTGCACCTTTTTGGCTTCAAAGGTACAAAATTTGTAGGCACTTCATCGTCATTCGTATCGGAATCCGTTTGCGCTCTGTTCTTTTTATCAGCATGTTTCTGCAAACGATTGCTCTGCTGACTACGTTTCTGCTCTTTTGGTGGTTTAAATTAGACTGTTTTCTCCACGGGCGTAGCTTCAGCTTGATTCTCCACGTTTTTTTTCTCCTGGATTCTCAGTCTAACTGTAGGACCTTGCTTTGAGACTCTGTCCGATTTGCTCTTCTCCACGACAGAGATTTGTCTGTACGAAGAAGGTCCTGTCGGTAAACTCTCATTGTATGAGTCCTCGTCTCCAGACGAAGAACCCTTATATTGGATACCCCCCCCCCCCTCTTGAGATTCATCTCTTGTTTCCGAATCAGAGATGGGATCTTCGCCTTCTGAAATTGTGTATATCGACAAGTTCATGAGTATTTCGTTTTGATCTTCTTCATTCATTTTGTTTTGTACATCTTTTATATTGCATGGTGTTTTCACAGTTTTGCTACACTGCAGATCTTTATTAGCGGTTGCATCTAATCGCAGAGGACCTCTTTCCACCGCCCTTGCTGTTATCTCTCTGCCCATTTGTCCTAAACTTTTAACAATGTGTAAGCTTTTCTGATTTCTCTTGGTCTTGTTCAGTGACTCTGGTGCAGCAGCTTGAGATATTTGCTGTTTCTTTTCTTTTCTTTCAGCAGAGCTGCTTTCAGAAGTTGTCTTTTAGTATTTGGGGATTTTAACTTTTTGTCCGCCTCTCTTAATTTTGTAAAGACACTGTACTTCTTTTTACTTTGAGGGCCATTATCTGAGTCAATATCGTCGCCCAGGGTAGTTATGCACTTCCTCTTAGTGCTAGCTGGCGCTCGGTTGTAAATTAGACTTGAGGTACTCCCTTAACGCTGTTTTTTCGGGAAGTGAAAGAGGAAACACTCTGCCAAAGGGAACCACAGCTTCTGGTTGAAGCTCTATAGTGCAATCTTCCCTTTTGTGAGATGGTAACTTTTTTGGTAGGATGTCTTGGAATACATCAGCATACTCCTGGTCAGGCAAGGGGATGGAAAGTACAACCGGAGTCGGGAGCGGCACAGTTGTGCCTACCTGCGGTTCTCTGTTGTCCTGTTCCAAGCAGTGGGTTTGGCAATACTGAGACCTGAACTGTATGGTGTTCAGGGTCCAGTTGATGCTGGGATTGTGCTTTCTAAGCCATGGGATGCCTAGAATCACAGGGAAGTGGGCTGCTCGTATGAGATCAAAGCGGATGAGCTCCTTGTGACTAAACAAATCCATCTTCAGGTCTTTGGTTTCTTGTATGATGGGTCCAGACGTAAGGGGCGAGCCATCAACCCCTTCCACCGGTATGGGAGAAGGCTTGTTCCTACAAGGTATTAGATGCATAAATGCCCAATATTCATCCATGAAATTCTCTGCGGCACCACAGTCTAATATGGCAAGGGCTTCGATAGGATCCTGTCCTCCCATATGTAGCTGTATACCGAACACCATGAGTCTGGTGTCCACATAGGGTTCCGGTCTTTGTGCTGAATTGCAGGGACTGGTTTCGGTTCCCCATACCTTTGCCCTGCTCAAGTATGGGTGCTGGCGTTTCCCTGATGCTGTGGTGGTACTTCTGGACAGACCCTGAGGATGTGTTTATCCAAGCCACAGTACATACATACATAACCCCAGGTCCTTCCCTCGTTTGCGTTCAGTTGCCGTAAGAGGCCCCCTGCCAGCTCCGATCTATATCGGTTCATCACTGGTAGGTTTGTCGGTGGAAACGGGAAGCTGGTACGGCGCAGGGAAGATGGATCTAGTCTTCTTACGTTCACACTTTCGTTCAGCCAGAGGGAATTCAATTTGTAGTGACAAGTATATCAGCTCCTGAAATGTAGAAGGTCTGGCGATCCTGGCTAGCTCGTCTTTTCTCTCCTCCTGGAGTCCACGTCTAAATAACGTCTGTTGAGCTGTCTCAGGCCAGCCGGCTTCCGCAGCCACCTTCAGAAAGGTGGACACATAAGATAGAACATGTGCTGTGCCTTGTCTGAGATCTGACAAACACTCATAGGAGGAGTATTGAACCCATGGTCATTCAAAGCGTGCCTTAAATTGTTATACAAATAAGTTATAGTCATTGAGTGATGATCCGAGCCGGTCACCAAGGATGTGGCCCATGCCAAAGCATTGCCAACCAAATTATAGATGAGAAAGCCAACACAAGCTCTGTCTGATTCATAAACCAGAGGCCGAAAAGTGAAATACACCAACCAGGCTTCCAAAATCTCCTTGAGTCTAAGGGGGTTTCCGTCATAGTTGCCGAATGGTAAATCTAGAGAAGGTAGATCTCCTCTTTGATCGTCTCGGAAGGCGGCTTGCTGTCTTAAGGCCACGTTCACAGCACGTAGGTTCTGAACCTAAGCGTTGCGCCTCTGTAGGGCAGCAATAAGTTCCTGATACTGCTCGAAGCTGGCCATGGTGGGGTTTGGGCGTTGCAAGCTCTCAGATTTTTTGATTTATTCCCTTTCTGGGTCCTTACCTGAGGTTTCTGGATCTTCTTCTGTCTCCTTGGTAGCTTCTTCCTTCTTTCTTCCTGAAGCCACCTTCTATCCTTGTTTTGGAAGAGATAAGGGCGAGCTCTCCTGGGGGCCACTGTGCCTTAGTTGCAGTTTGCCAGGAAGTGGGGACTCCGGGGAGCTGGCCCCAGCCCAGGGAAAAGCCGAATGGCAAAAAAACCTGGTTGCGACATTATGCTGGTGGATGGTTGAAGTGCTGGTCTGTTTCCTTGATAGCAGTGTTCTGATGACAAGACTGGAGTCCAAGGAACAGTAGGTCAAGGAGAAGTCAGGTTGGAGGGACGGAGGATCAAAGGATAGACGAATACTGAGAAAAGGCTCCTGGCACTTGTGGTATCTTTTATAGAGTCACAGAGCCGTGGTGGGCAGAGCAGAAACCCCTCATCTGAACTGCAGTGCTGAACAGCACACTGAGTAAATAAAGAAAAGGAGTTTCTCATATGCATAGAACCGTTCTGTAATGAAAATACAGAGGAGAGGCAATGAGGCAGCTGCATGAAGCTGCGATGGCAAAAAGAGCAGAAGCAGCTGTTGTGGCGGCAAGGAACCTCTAGATAATACAACTGTGGCACAGCAATGAAAATGCCAGAAAGCGGCACAGAGGCTACCCGAGAGCCACAGACAGCCAAGAGTAGTCAAGAAGCTGTGGAGCAGAGTAGAATCAAAGTTAGAAGCTGAGGAGCAGTGTAGGAGGCATGGTAGCGAAAGTCGAGGGGCAGCGAACAGCAAACGAAAGTAATAGCAGACAAGTGTAAGGCAAAGGGGAGGACTAAGAAGGGAGCAAGTAGTATGAGTGAAGAGGGTTGCAACGCGACAAGCCACTGACTCCTTCCCAGTTAATACAGGCGGCGGCCATGTTGGTCCGGAAACTAGACCGCTAACGCATGTTTGAAAGTAACGTGCAGGCACATTCAATGGATTCTCCACCTATTCCACAGTTTCCAGGGCTGCCGCAGGGCACCCTTGGGTGAGACACGGTATCCCCCATTTCTCTTTTCTAATGAATCCAATGTCCCCCAGGCTTTTGTAGGTTATTACCAGTCCCATCTCTATATTTTGCATGACTCTTCTCCCAGTGAACACTACTTTGGTACTTCGACGGGGAAGAGGCACATCAGAGTCATACTTCACACACACAAACCCCACTTTGGTACTAGCACGAGGAAGATGCAGCAAAGACTGACAATAGACTACATAACTAACTCTGCGCAGTTTAGTTGTTGAGTGCCTAATCCAGCTGGTAGGATATTTAAAGGCCAGTGCTGGAAGCAGGTGAGGGACATGAAGGGGAGAGCCGTTGTGTGGAAACGAAACCCTGAGAAGTCCAGAGAAGCCGGAGAGGGATGCAGAGGAAGCGCAGCGGGAAGCCAGGGGGAAAGCAGGTCAGCGCGAGAAAGCTCTGCAGAGGAAAACTGGTGCTTCCCTCTTAACCAGAGAAGCATCTGGAGAGGCCTGGTGAGAGCTGGTGGATCACTGCCATAGGCACCGCAGCAGAGAAGGAGCTGGCAGTGTCACAGAGGGAGTGAGGTGCATCGGCTATACCGGCGAGTGGGAGAGAAGCTGTCTGCGAAGCCGCGGGAGGAACGGCAGGTCAAAGAATGCTGCCCAGAGACACAAGTGCTGCAGCCCCACACCACATGTCAGACATGCCAAGCAACACCAGTGAGTCTGTCCAAGAGCGCTGGGAGGCCTGGGGCGTACCAACACAGTTCTCAAGTGGATATTTGCAATATATGACAAGTGGATAAAGGAAAGAGACTGTATTACATGAAATCCCTCATCTAAATTAATCTGGAGAAACTACAAAATAAGTACAACAATGATATGATATGTTAGTTTATTTATATAGCGCCTATACACAATGTGTTTCAAAGCACTTAAAGGCAAGGTAGGGAACAAGAGATAATACAATAACATTCTTACAGGCCATGAACAGTAAGGATGTGAAATTTACTACTGGACTCGGCCTGACGACATTTCAGATAGTGCAAGAGCTAAGGCATAGATAAGGAAGGGAAGGGTAGAGTGGGACGGAATTGGGAACAGACAGGCGACAACCGTACTAGGCCTGATGACATTTCTGGTAGAGCTGGAGAAAAACAAAAGGTGAGGGAGAGGAGTGCAGATAGGGAGGGAAGAAGTAATGAACTGTGATAAAACCAGAGAAAGTATTGATACCAGGTAAGTGAAATGGCTATAAAATAACATGGAAAGCAATGCTAATAAGCAAAGCCAAGTAAGCAACCCTAAGTGAATGATTGAGATGAACATTGCCAAGAGTCAAGTGAGCATTACCAAGAGTCAAGCAGATATTATTGCACATTAATGAAAGAAATGAATGGTTGAGAAAAATAAACCTGTATGCAAGAGAAACCTGGCCAAAGGGCGAAGTAAATAGGTTTCCTAGCAGGAGAGTGTACTGAGAAGCATATGTTGGTCATTTCAAGTGAAAACTCTTAAACCAGTGACACAACGGCGCCTAGACCGAATACTCCCAGCTAACGAAAAGCTGTGATTGATTAAAGGAAAGCTTGAGCAAATTGAAACTGAAGAACTGAACTCTATAAACTGGTGAAAGGTAACCAACTTGAAGAGCTGGGAAGTGTCCCAATGAATTGTATTATTTTTAACATTGAATATCGTGAGGAATTGTGTTATTTTGGAACTTTGATAGACTTGAAAGCTAGGGGAATCCCTCTTTTGTAAAGTGAACTGTTTGAATCTTTGGGAAGGGGAGACCCTTTTCCATCCGAGAGCTGGAATAAGCTCTAAACTTTCATTTGACCACTTATTATTTGATGCTGACATCCCTACACATTGTATACAGTTAGATGTGAGGGCAAGTATAGGTTTTGGACACACAGACATTTGCTTTGGACTTCCTTACACAGACTATCATTAGTTATATTTAGGTAGGGAAATCCCACCTTAGCATAGGGCAAGTTAGACCGTTTTCCAAGCCTCCTTTTTTAGTTAATAAGGGTTTGTACCCAAAATCCTATTCAGGTTTCTGTCTACTTCATGATGCCTTCACAAATGGTGTTAAGGGTGGGATGTGGCTCAACCGAGACAAGTTGGAAGAACCATAAAGTTTGAAAAGTTAAGTCCCAAAGCATCAAACCCATCAGTAGCCACAGAAGGATCTATCGGGTTTGAACTATGCTGCAGTAAGGAAGAAATTATTACCCAGGTGAAAGAAGACTATTATCTACTGACATAGGTTTACCTCACAATTCAGAGTTAGCATGGATATTTGGAATTGATGTGTTCGCTGGGGTTATAAACCCAGACTTCATGGCAGACATAAAGGTGTTACTACAAAACCATGGGAAAGATCCTTTTCAGATCTGTCAGGGAGGTAAAATTGTACAGGGAGTACTCGAAAGAGCAGCATTTCCTAGGAAGAGGCTAGAAAGAAGTAACAGAATGAGGTACCCAAGGCTTCGGGGAAGCCGAAGAAACCACCTGAAACTCTTCCCGACCTAGCCTTTGCCCAAAGGAATGATCCACAGTTAGCAGAATCTTTCTTACAAATCCTGCCAGAACGAGAAGGCTGTGAGAAAGGAGATCCCTTTTTCTTTTTAAATCATGGGTTGATGTACAGAATTGACACCACTTCAGAGGGCATAGTTGGAACACAGTTGGTGGTACCAAAGAGTCACAAACGAATTGTCCTGAAAATAGTCCACTCCCATTTGAAAGGCGGTCACTTAGGCCAGACAAAAACCTAGGCACAAATCCGTAACAAATTTTTACTGGCCTGAAATTCACGCAGACATTAAGATCTTTGTGCAGTTTTGTGCAATATGCCAAAAAACTAGCGCCAATATGCCACCACCAGTACCCTTACAACCAATCCCTAATCATTGAGGTTTTATTTTCTAGAATTGGCATGGATACTGTAGGTCCCGTAGAAACTTCAAAGTTAGGGAACAAGTATATTTTGGCCATAGTAGACTATGTCATGCACTTTAGAGCTATTACCATCCAGCAGATCCTGAAGCACCTACTCCCCTTCTTTTCGAGTAGAATTTCCTAAGGAAATCTTAATGGATCGGGGATCTATCTTCATGAGCAAAGGCATGGGGGAAGTGAAAAAACTGTTAAATATAACCACCCCAAGAACTTCCGTATGCCATCCAGAAACAGATGGCCTTGTGGAAAGGATTACATAGACCATGGAGACAATCTTACGAAAGCTAATCAAATAAGATGGAAGGAATTGGGATCAGATGGTACCTTGGGCTTTATTTGCTGTTAGAAAGACCCCTCAGGCTTTTACAGATGGGAACCCCGAGATATCCTGTATATGTTGAGAGAGACCTGGGAAGAAAGGGTGGAAGCCCCAATTCCCCTCTCCCACTCCACCGACCGTCTTAAGGAACACATGACTGTGTTAAGATCTTTAGTCCAAACCCATATGGCCAAGGCACAAGAACAGCAGAAAACCTCATACAATCGAAAGGTCACTTTAAGATCTTTCTTGGCAGGACAAAAGGTGTTTTATTACCAACCTCCGAGAACAAACAAACTAATCTCCAAATGGCATGGGCCTTGGGAGGTGCTAGAACAGACAGGACCCTGTAACTATAAAGTCTCCAAATCTGACCACTAATTAAAAACCCAGGTATACCATGTCAACCTTTTGAAGGAGTAGAAAGAGAGCTGTACAGAGTCTACTACCACCATTTGGTCTTGTCCATTACCCGATTACTCTGAATGAAAGGTACTTGTCCCTCCTGAACTTAGTAATAACCAATAGCAAGATCCGTATGACCTGCTCCTCGAATTTACTGATGTATTCAGAGAGGAGCCAGGGAGAGTGAAAGAATTTTACCATCATATCCGCACCCCTGAGGGCAAAGTGGTACATCCAAAACTTTAGACTACCTGAGGCAAGGAAAGCAACCATCATCCAGGAGATCAGGTAGATGCTTGAGGCTCATATTATTGAAATATCTAGCCGTCCCTAGTCTTCCTCCAACGTACCAGTAGCCAAACCCGATGGGACATTGAGATTTTGTATTGACTTTAGAAAAGTCAATGCAATATCAGCCTTTGATGCCTACCCAATGTCTAATATTGATGATCTCATTGATCGACTTGGCAACGCTGTCTATCTCTCTACCATAGACCTTACAAAAGGCTATTGTCAGGTTCCATTATATGGTCCTGACAAAGAAAAAACTGCCTCTGCCTTACCCTTAGGTTTGTTCCACTTTAAATTCCTCCCATTTGGACTACATGGTGCCCCCGTAACATTCCATCGGTTGATGGATAAGATCTTACAACCTTGTTCTGACTTCTATGGGGCCTACATAGACGACATTGTGATCTACAGTAAGACCTGGGAAGATCATATTTATCAGCTTTATACATTCATGGGAGTCCTAAAAATAGCGGGGTTAACAGCTAATCCTACAAAGTGCAAATTGGATCAAATCACAGTCACGTACTCAGGATTTTTCATGGGGAATGGCATGGTACAACCACAATAAGATAAGGTTAAGGAATTTCTAGACACCCCTACACCAAGAACAACAAAAAGATCTAAGGGATTTCTTAGGACTAATCGGCTATTACTGTGGGTTCATCCCCAATTTTTGAAGTAAAACTGCTAGGCTCACTGACAAATTGAAAAATGCAGAACCCCAGAAGATCAGGTGGAATGAAGATCAAAATTGCTACACAACTTTGAAAGAAACCCTTCGTCAGAGCCCCATCTTAAAAGTTGCTGATTTTTCAAAAGAGTTCATCTTGCCTCTCTAGCGGGACTAGGAGCTGCCTCTCCCAAGATCATGACGATCTGGAACATCTAATACTCTACATAAGTAGGAAACTATTCCAGAGAGAGAAAAGCAACTCTGTTATTGAGCTAGAAGCCCTTTCTTTAAAGTGGGCCATTCTCCAGCTGAAGTACTATCTGTTGGGGCAGAAGTTTGAACTGCTTACAGATCATTCATCTCTGGTATGGATTAGCCAACGAAAGGAGTCTAAGCCACGAGTTATGCTGTGGTTTTTGGAGCTGTATTATTTTGGAACATTGAATATCCCAGGGATTTGTGTTAACTTGGAACTTTGATAGACTTGAAAGCTAGGAGAAGGGATTCCCTCTTTTTTAAAGTGACCTGTTTGAACCTTGGGGAAGGGAAGTCCCCTTTCCATCCGAGAGCCGGAAGAAGCTCTGGACTTTCATTGACCACTTATTTGATGCTACACATTATATACAGTTACATGTGAGGGCAAGTATAGGTTTTGGACACAGACAGAAGTTTTTATGGACTTCCTGACACAGACTGTCATTAGTTTAATTTAGGTAGGGAAATCCCACCTTAGCATAAGGCAAGTTAGGCCGTTTTCCAACCCTCCTTTTTTAGTTAATACAAGTGTGTACTCAAATCCTATTAATTTGTTTGTGTCTACTTCATGATGCCTTCACAGAGTAGGAATTTGGTCTTGGAGGGGTTGTGCTTCAAGTATGCACTGGACATCCAAGACTGGATCAGTGAGAGGCAGGTTTTGAGCCTATGGATGTCCATGATGGAGTTGATCTTGAGGTATAGCTGTGTTTCAGCATATTGGTGGATGTGGATGTTGTGTGTGGCTAGGAGGGCTCCCAGCAACTCTGTGTATAGATTGAAGATCACTGGGAAGAGGATGGAACCCTGCGCAACTCCACAAGTGACAGTAGCATTGGCGATCTAGAGAAGTCCATCTGTACAAACTGCTTGTGGTTGGCGATGTAGGACTTGAACCAGCGTAGGGCAAGGATGGTGATCCCCATGCGCCAATGTAGGGTGTCCAAAAGCGCCTGGTGGTCTACTCTGTCGAAAGCGGACGAGAGGTCGAGTAGAACCAGGAGGCAGTGGTGGCCGTTGTCGAGGATGTTGCGGGTGTTGTCGACCACCTGTATGGTTGCTGTCTCCATGCTGCTTCTGGGTCTGAATCCGGATTGGTAGGTTTGGAGGAGATTGTTGGTGTCGATGTGTTGCTGCAGTTGTGCAGCTACCATTTTCTTGATGATCTTACCTAGGAAGGGAAGATGGGTGATGGGGTGATAGTTACCTAGGTTGTCAGGATCCAGAGTGGGTTTCTTTAGTAGAGGGAGGATCTGTCCTGTTTTTAGGGTCAATAGTAAGGTTCCTTGAGTTAGGGAGCTGTTGATGATCAGCATGTAGGGATGGAGAGCTTCTGTAAGGACGGTCTTTAGGATGGATGCTGGGAGGATGTCTATATACGATGTGGCTTTGAGGGTGACCAGGGTTTCTACCAAGTCCTCTGTCGAGAGTGTCTTGAATGTTGTCCAGGGTGTGGAGATATTGCAAGGAGGGACGTGAGGTGGGTCTATGGATGCAGAGCTGGCATCTATGTGCTGGCGAATCTGGCTGATTTTGTCGATGAAGAAGGTGTTGATGGTGGATTTTCCAATGGAGTGTGGAATTGCTGGGGTTGGGTAGTGAGTTGACATACTGCTGGATCGCTTTGAAGAGAGCTCTGCTTTTGTGATCGGCTTCTACTATGGTTTTCTGATAGTAGGAGGCCTTGGCTGTGTTGATTAGTTGTCGTTGGGTTGCTCTGAGTTCTTTGAGGAGTGCTAGGTCGGATGCAGTCCTGGAGTGGCACCAGGTTTTCTTTTGTTTCCTGATGACTCTCTTGCTGAGTTTGAGTTCTTGCGTGTACCAGGGTTCTGACGGTTTCGGTTTGAAGATGCGTTGTTTCAGAGGCATATGTTGGTTGATGGAGGTAGAGGGTGGCATTGAGTGCTTCCAGTAAAGAGTTACAGTTTGGTTGGGGGTGTTCGGGCGCTGTAAGGTGCAGGATGGCGAGTTCTTACGCTAGGACTTCCACTCTGAAGTTTTTGAATGACCTGAAGGTTTGTCTGATGGGTTTCTACTGGGAGTGCTTGACTTTGGTGGTATGCAGGATGTTTATAGGTATTGCTATGTGGTCAGACCAGTCAAGCTGGAGTGGAGAGTTGTAGTGGAGGGAAGACAGCACGCTGAATATTAGGTTGAGGATGTTACCTTTCTCGTGTGTTGGGTCTTTCATGTGCTGTGTGAGGCTGAGGGTATTGAGAAGACTGAGGAGAGCGTTCTTCATTGGTTTGGTGGCCTTGTTGCCTGGGAGGTTGAAGTCGCCTAGGAAGATGATGTTGGCGTGTTTGAGGTACATGATGGTGACCATGTCAGTAAAATCATGTAGATGAGATGGAAGGTGACTATGTCCATTGGAGAGAGTGGGAATGGCAGGATAGGACTTCAAAGGAGCCAATGTTGTTGACGTCAAGTTTGGTGCAGGGCCACGAGGTCTTGTGTATGAATGCAAGGCCTCTGCTTGTCTTGTTCGGCCGGTCTCTGTGTTGCATGCTGTAGCCGTCTGGGACAAGGACATCTAGGATGTGGTTGGAGGTGGGTGTCGGCCAAGTCTTTGTGATAAATATGGTGTCAAGGCCATTTGTAGTGATGAAGTCGGCAATGACTGCTGCATGGATGATAGCTGAGTGGACGTTGGCGAGCCTTAAGGGACTGGTAGTTTCTTTTTTCTCTTTCTGTCTAATTCTTTCATGATATGATAAGACATTTGTAACGCGCCTATACACAAGTGTTTCAAGGCACGACGAGACAGGGAAGGGAACAAAGGGAGGACAAGACAACTATCTTACTAGGCCAAGTGGCAATGAGATTGCTCAAGTGCAGGGGAGAGGGAAGGGGAAAAGTGGCAGGGGAAAGGGAGGAGGAGTATGTGTAGGACATAGGATCAAGACATCGAAAACGAAGTGCGGTCAGCAGGTGACAGTGCAGGGGTTAAGTGCAGACAACACGAGTTAGATAAGTGCAGGTAGCAGGACTGTAGGGTTGCAGATACAGTCCCAAGTGCAGGGTTGCCAGGAGGCAGTGCAGGTGTGCAACTAGGAGGGCAGGGACCTGGACCCATGGGAGGGCCACTTGGAGGGCAGGGACCTTAGTTCGATTCAAGTTCGTTCTCCCTCTCTTGTAGGGTTTCGGGTGCCCTTGCACCTTGCTCTCCTCTCGTATAAATTGAATTCTCAATTATAATTCACCCTTTCTCAGAATGCTGTATTATGTATGCAGCGTATCTTCTTGCTGTCAAAAGACTGGATTCCTCAAGTATCCTTTCCTCTGATATTCTCCTTTTTACCATCGGGATATGGGTGGTCTTCTCCCTTTTCCCAACGTGAGAAGTTTTAAACTTTTCTTCCCTCCAACTTCGGAATATTTGTGTTTCTTTCTATTTCATTAACACAGTTCTGGTTTCTCACTTCATTTCCAATTTCCATTACACCAACACTGGGATGAGTTTTATTTGCTTTACATTGCATCCCTCTTGCCCTTCCGGTGTTCCTGTCCCCTGTGTTACCTTCTGTGTTCAGGGGCAATGGTACCAGTAACTGCTGGACATCGGATTCTCTTTCGTCTGCTTCATAGCTCTGTGGCTTTCTTTCAGCTGCGTCTCTTTCTCCTGCGCCTCGCTCTCAACTTCTAAATGTCACTGGTGCCGTAACTCGGAACAGGAGTGATTTTCTCCTGCTGGTATTGTTAGCGTTGTTGTACGGGCAGACCACCCAACACAACTGCTTCGTGTTCAGGCCACCACCAAATTCTCTCTTCCACCAGACTTGGATTTTCTTCAATCTGACACACCGGTCTCCCAGCGTTTCTGCTCTGGCTAATATTTGTCTCTCTCTAAGCTCTCCGCCCTTTCCAGCTGGTACTCTGGCGTGCCATAGCTTATCAGCCTCTGGTGAGTCTGATTTAAAGGACTAGCCTCAGTTTCTTGTTGCTGATGATATTGGTTCACGTTATCTTCATGAAACTGATAACACTCTGGTATATTATACAATTTCATATAAGCCATCACATGGTGGGTCTCGGGGAACGCGAGTCCTTGTCCCCAAAGGGGGAGTCTCTCCCGGTGAGATCCCACTTTTTAAGACCCCATAGGGAGGGTGTTGCAGAGAGGGCTCAACTCCCAAGCCTCACAGGGGGGGGGGGGGAGTTGCTCCCCCTTGTGGATAAGTGACGCGTTCCATCAATTCGTCACAGTGGTCAAGAATTTCATGCTATTGTCAACGTGACACCTTCTATGATGGATTTCTCTTCATCCTGAGGTTACATCCGAGAAAACATTTTAAAAATAATGTTATTGTATAAAACCTATCACTCCATCAAATTAATGCAATACAAGTGATGCACTGTGGATTTTCTCTGATTTATTCTGAGTAAATCCTATCACCAGATTTAGGCTTGTTTCTCTTAGCCTCTTTTCCTTTCTCCTTTACTTAGTTACTGTGTGTGCCAGATCCATGCACATAGCTGCCTCTTCCTCAATCTTATACATGGGAAAAGGATAACTGAAATAGGGGTGGGGCTAGCTTGTCTAATAAACGCTGAACTACATTACTGAATAAAGAAGAAAATATAGTTCTAAAGATCTGTGGGCCTTGTTATAAGTATAGCAGTAGGTGGTAAAATTGGTGGTAATTCCGTTACTGCCAACTTTTCCACTGTGCCAAATTTTGACCAGCCCATAAAATCTCAGTAATTCCTCCAGCGGAATTAACACCAACGATAATTCCTCCAACAATCAGAGAAATCCGCACCATGGCTAATTCCGCCGATGGAATTACCACCAAAAAAAGAAAATTCAATACCGCCTAATTACAAGAACAAAATCAGTGGAAATACCTCCAAAAATCAGAGGCATTTCCACCAAAAACACAGCACAGTTAGCTCCACCAAAAAGATGGAGGTAAATGCATACAGGTGTCACAAATGAAACCACAGGTGCACCAGAATGACTCAGTAGGAGTATAAAAGATCCACACCTACCCCAAACACACATCCAAGCAACTTGCAGCCACAAGTCAATATCGAGCATGGGTTCCACAACCTGCTACCCTACATCCAACTACAGCAGCATTCCGGACCACAGCAGGGAAGGAGATGGGCACCACAAATGGGCAGGAGACGTATGTTGCGGAGGGCACCCTTACCACATCTGCCCATCCCCATGGACACTGACGGACAGCCAATCAATTACCCTATACCGATTGGACCGTCCCACCAGCACTGAACTGCACACCCTGACACAGGCAGAACTGCAGGGTGCCATTGCCATCGGAACTGCCATCCCCCCTGCAGAAGCTTGTGGCAGTCCCACACCTCCTTGGCAGAGATGGAAACGCACAGTTGGGACACTGCATGGGATGTCAGTGCCAACCTTCCCAGAGGTGCAGGACCAGGTCCTGGATGCACCCATGAGGCATCCCCATCTGTACATCCCCATGCACACCACCCAGGTGCAGGTGAATGCAGCAAAGGCATGTCTCAACATCATCGCCCATTACCCCAATACCATAGAGGAATTGGATTGTACTCATCTGGCACTGTTACCACCCCAGCAACAGAACAGGCATACCAGAACAGGAAACAGTACAATTCCGTGAAAGTGCAAATGACCTGCGGTGCCGACCACATAATCAGCCACTGGTGTGCCTGATACCCTGCGGCCACACATGACATGATGATACTACAGTACACCACCCTACCTGCATACATGGAAAGTCACAGAGGACAGCACACCTGGCATGTGGGTAAGTGGCACTCAGACCTGACCCCAAAAATCACTGACGCACACCTTTACTTTATTATATTTATAATGCGCTCCTGAGTGCCCAGAGGCTTAAGAGCCTGGCAACCATCCTGAAGTGAGCATCACGTCAATCATCTAAAACTGAGGTACATAAGCATTTTCAAATTTCAACACCTACAGGTTCCATGATGCATGAACATAAATGCACCGAACAGGCCCAGAACCAAGACTGTGCCACCGCAGGACACAGACATGAACCATGTAACGGCACAGGGTATGCTGCCATGCAATGGAGCACAATCTGTGCAAGTGTAGGAACATGGAA
This sequence comes from Ambystoma mexicanum, assembly GCF_040938575.1. NCBI lineage: Eukaryota > Metazoa > Chordata > Amphibia > Caudata > Ambystomatidae > Ambystoma > Ambystoma mexicanum. The sequence goes on along the minus strand of NC_090933.1, from coordinate 510,685,683 downwards.
ATGCCTGCAGATGGAGACCACAACCCCTAGCTCAGATAAGGAAGGCGACAAAGGTGTGGACAGGGCACCACAGGACATACATGGGGACCTGAGGGAAGGACGAATGGCCCGCCAGTACTTCAAGGACAATAGCTCATGACTTGGGACGCATGCAGCCCATACATGCCATGAATGCACAAGTCCCAAATAGAAATGAATTAAAACATTTAAGTTGATCAGGTTTAAACAGTGTTTAATTTTGTGAACCAGGAACCCCCAGCCCCAACAACCACCCACCAGTCCCAACATCAGCGCCCACCCCGAGCCCAAGCAAAAACTCCCACTACCGCTACCCCTTGTCCCCTTTGTCCTCGTGATGGGGAGCATGAGATGTGAGGCGCAGCGAAAACCCGGGTGGTGTGCCTGCCGTTGACCCCTCAGTAGGGGTGGCGGACCCAGAAATCCCCTCAACCCTTCCCCTGAGGTGTTCCATGGTGAGTATGATGGCTCAGGACATATTTTAGTTAGAGGCTGATAGCTGCTCGACCAGCTCCCTCACCCTCTGGCTTACAAGTATTTGGCTCACATTAGTGTTCGCTGTGCTCGTGCACAGTCGATCCATGGCCCGGGACATACGTCTTGCGGAACCCTGAAGCACATCCTGCTTTGCCTCTGAATGTGCCAATTGTTCTTCAGCAATTGCACGCACCTGTGCCTGGCCTTGCTCAATACGGTTAAGTCAGTCCCAGCTGGCCTGCAATGTGGGGGCTGGAACAGGCGCTGGGGAATGTGCATGGCCATCCGTGCTGGAGTATGTGTAAGATGGTACTGTTCCACTGAGGAAGGGTCCTGTTGGTACACCAGTGCACAACGGCATGAGCGTGGTGAAGGAGTTGTGTAAAGGGGGGACAAGCTGTGCAGGGGTGAGGACTCTGGTGCAGAACTGGCAGACAGGTGAATGAGCCTGAACTCATGGAGTGGGCGCGACTCCATCTGTGCTTCTGATGCGGCAGCCATGGCCTGTTGGTCATGTAGGCTGTCGTCTGGAACAACCCATGCCGTCGTCTGCAGACTCCACAGCTGTGGTGGTTTGCCCAGTTGCTGTTGTGTCTGCCTGGGCATTTGCGGCCTGTTGAAACCTTATGCCTGTGCAGGAAAAGATGTGGATTTGGTGTCACAATGGCAGGGTGCCTTTTTGTTTTTTGGGTGGTACGCTGCTGCTCCGTGCTCTATCCTGTCCAGGTTTTCTGGGTCCACCTGATTGTGCTGGTGTGGATAACGGTCCAGGCCGATCGGATGCCTCCTGGGTGTCCTGAGTGACTGTTGGGAGACATTGAAATGTGCTTGAATACTTTGGTAGTGCATGGCATGTCAACATTCACTGTCACTTGTACTTTGCCCTCAGTGTTTTGCGCTGGCAGGGGGTGATGAGTCGTTTCACTGGCAATGTTGGGGTAGCAGGCGTTGTATCAGGGCATCCACCTTGTTGGCGTGGGGTGACCTGCACTTCCACTCATTCCAGAGCAGGGCCAGATTGTCACACTGGGTACCTGTGCACATGTTCAGCGGGTCCTCTTGATGCATGTGTGGTGCTGTCCACTTATTGGTTGATATTGAGTACTGTGTGGGTTATGTCGATTTGATGTCAGTCATCGTGTTGATGTGTGTTACGTTGCAATTTCTGGGCTTGTAGGGCTGACACACATGTCCATTGGTGTTCAAGTATGGACATGGACACGGTCATTGCTGTGTTGACTGTGCATGGGTAGAAAGTGTGCGGGCAAAAGGTAGTTGTGTAGTGCATTGAGGATGTGCATTTTTCCTTCCATCTTGCCATGCCATGGTGGTTTTTGGCTGTCTCATCCCCTCCCCATCCTGTTTCGCCGACATGTATGGGGTGCCATGGCTTCAGTGACTCATGTAGTTGTGGTCTGCTGTCCTACTGGGATGCTTCATGCATAGTTGTAGTTGCTGTTGTATGCATGCATGGCAGTCACAGCATTTGTGTATGCCTACATGGTTTAACACTTATGGGGCCCCTCATACCCTCATTCACTCAGGTACTCACCCTGCCTGCTGGCTCCAATTTCTGAAGTGCTCCCGCCATCTATGTCAGCCATGTGTAAGATCCCGCTCACCATCTCCTCCCAGGGTGTGAGTTGGAGGGGTTCCACGCTGCCACCACCAGTGGCTGCCGTCTCTCTTCGGTGGTTGGAAATTAGACTCCTCATCCTGGCATTTAGGTCGTTCCATCATTTTCTAATTTCTTCTGCCTCCTGTGGCACGTGCCCCATGGCCACCACCCTGTCTCTAATTTCACCCCACATGACGTTCTTCCTCTGCTGGCTGGTTTTGCAGTGTTGCGACCCGTATAGCTCCGCCAAGTAACCCACCACCTGCTCAGCGAGTACAGTCATTTCTCATGAACTTGGGCTTCCTCAGCCTCATATCGGGGATCTTGCTCTTCTCCTTTCCTCCTGACATGATTTTGGTGGTTTTTGTGTTTGGATGGCACTGCTGTGCCATGATATCCAACGGATTGTGATTCCCAAATTGGCCACCGAGGTGCTTCCTTTTATAGTGATGACGGTTTTCTGCTGGTGAAAATTCCGCCACCCTTTGCAGTGATGACAGTAATTCCACCAATTTGTGGTGGAAATTCTGCCACGTCCGCACGTTGTGGCAGTGATTCCGCTGCAGAATTACTGTTACGGCCTAAGCTGGTTGCGTGCGCCCACTTTGTTGGAATAAGGCGGTAATTCCACTGCGTGGCACGACGGTAACGTTAATTCCGCAGAATAACCGCCGATTCCTGGGCCAATCCGTAATGAGGCCCTTTGTCTGATAATCTTTTGCCTGATTATGTGAGATAAAGAGGAGCCGGTTTTTTTAAAAAAAACAATTGTTTATTCGAGTATCAGCATACACACAGAAATCCAGTACAGTGTAAATGACTGCTAAAAACAAAAAAGCTGATTCACATGTACCACATATTCCATAAATTGGAACATGGCATTTCGTGAAACCTTACGGACCTGCTCCCAGACTTTCATCCATTCTCCTTCCGCAATCTGACCTCCCATCTCCCTCTCCCATTTACTCTGAATTATCTGATCATTCGTAGGGAATGTACTCTGCATGGCTTGATAAATTCGGGAGACCTTTGATGCCCCCTCACCATCTTGTGTTAGAAGCACCAGCATCAGCAGGATCGTCTGTGGTTCCTTTGGGATCTCCTACCATATGGCCGCCAGTCGTCTTGTTATCGTTCCGTATGTTAGGAAATGCCCCTTCGGGACCCCGTAACAACTGCTACATTCCTCAAAAGGCATTAACTTCTCTCCCTTAAACAAGACCCCCATTGTCTTGCACTCCTTATCCCTCAACCCAGAGATCCATATCCTCCTCAACTTCATGCAAAGTTCCCCATTCCCACCGCACGGTAAGTCTGCACTATAGAGGCTGGTCACGTGCAATTTCCTTAAGAGCCTTCTCCAGAGCGTTCACACCACCTGAAAGACATTGGTAGTCCTCCTTCCTGCCACTGTGCCCCACAAGCTCTATCCCTTGCCGGTGGGCTGGAAGGGCTCCCAACAACCCAGCCAGCAGTTCCCCCTCCTTGTGTATGTCCACACGAGTATCGCTTGCAATTGTGCTGCTATGAAATACAGCTCATAATCTGGTAAATTGAGACCCCCCTCTGACACTGGATGTCACAAAGTCGCCAGTGAGACCGACAGCAGCTCCCCAACTTTCTCATCCAACACTTTGAAAAAAAAGTCTTAATGCGTAAGGCATGTTAGTGAAATAATAGAGAAGCCTTGGGAGTATGACCATTTTGCAGAGTGCCACCCGTCCATCAGTGAAATCGGTAACTTTTTCCAAAATTGAATCGAGTCCCCTATCCCTGACAATGCTCTGCCGGTATTGTACACAAATGTCTCCTCCATATCATGAAAGTCCTTGATTCCCAAGTATCTAAATGCTTCCCTCTCCCATCTTATCCCCCAGTCTGGGAGGGTAGTCAAATCAGAGTCACAAATGGACCCCAACGTGAACAGTAAGGATTTGTCATTGTTAATGCGAAATCCTGACAGTGCACAGAAATTATGTAGAATCTCTAGCAAAATTGGTATGTTCTCTTGCGGGTTTTCCACATATAGTAATACGTCACCTGCATAAAGAGAGATAATATGCCTTACCCCTCCTGTCCGCATCCCTGCCTCCCCATCTCCTTTCTGAGAATCCCTGCCAGAGGTACTAGTGCCATTGAGAACAAAATCGGCGAGATAGGGCACCCCTGCCTTGTCCCTCTGCTCAGCACCCACCGCTACGAGACCCAATTAACCGGTCTATTGTATAGCAATCGTAACCATCAGCAGATAAAGTCCCCTAGCCCAAAGGCCTTCAGCACTCTGTGAGCAGCCAGTCCCACTCCAGCGAGTCGAAAAGCTTTAATTGCATCATAGGATGTCAGTGCCATCTCCCTCTCGGAATCTTTGACCTGTTTCATCACGTGATGCAGACGACTGTGGTTCATTGGAGTATTTTACCCCCCCAGGCATCCGGATTGATCCGGGTGCACCAAGATTGGAGCCACTAGACAATCTAGTAGCCAAGATCTTCCCCGGGACATTTGCGTTGAGATTCAGCAATGAGATCGGGCAGTAGGATGCGCATTCTAAGGGTTCCTTGCCCCCCTGAAACAGAACTGTTATCACTGCCTCCCTCATTGAATCCCGGAGAATCCTGGTCCGAAAGGCCTCGTCATATACCTTTTTGAAGAGGAGCCAGCTTGACCCTGAATCAAGAAATTAGTATATAACCACCAACCCCAATATCAGCATAGCAAATATCTATGCAACAGGAAGGCACTTAGCAGGAACAGCACTATTGAAGTTCGTCGGAACCATTCCCCTGGTGCCATGCTTTCCTGTGCTAGTGTTGAATGGGTTTGCAAGTTAACTTAAGATGTAGAATGTCTAAGTAGAGTATATTTTCCTACCCACTTAGAATTAGCAAGCAATTTCAGGTTTTTCACCGTATTACCCTCCTCCTGTTAGACGCTACCAAGCACATATTGAGAGGTGACATATTTTAATGAAATCTAAAACGAAGAAAGGAACTAGCTGTGTTTTATTAAGTATCTCCTAAACAGTTTCTAGATCAGTCTTGATCCCCTCACCCGGCATCCATGGGAGCTACCCTCATCAGGTGGGAGCTCTGCAAGTGAGTCCATATATGACTTCACTACCTGTAGTGTACGTATTGTAATGTCTTCCCCTCTATGTCAACACATCAGGCGAAATGGATAGGTCCATCTAAAATTGATTCCATCTTGCATCAGCTTGGATGTGACCAGCTTGAATTCTTGGCGTCTTCTCAGTGTGGCGTTGAGTTGTCCTGGTACAAGTCACATTTCTGTGCCCTAAATGTAAAATATAATTGTGAGTGTGGTGCCGGTAAAACAGATTCTTTCAAATGGATTGTGTCCTCCAACGTAATCCTCATCTTTGACATGTAATGTCCAGCTTCGGCTGCTTCGGGAAACGTTTTTGCCAGAGGGCACTGCATCGATGGCGTTGAGTCGATGTCCCTCGAAGGCCTCCATCGAGGTTGACCTTATCAAAGATCATATATAGCATGTGTGGCGCATGTTGGCCTCAATTCTGTTTTTCCGCAACAGCTTTTGCTTTGCCAAACGAGAATCGGCACGCCTCATCGTCTAACGACTTATTTTCATGAAATTCTTTGAAATCCTTTGAAAACCGGTTTTAAAAAATGCTGGGACTGCGTGTCCAAGATGTCCCTTACTGTGTCTGCTTGTGGTGCCTTGGCAAGGACCATGACATGGCCAGTTGTTCAAAATGTTCAAAAAGTCAATCCATGACAAGAAAGGTCTTGAGGGAGCGGAAGGGGAAACTCCAGGCAGGAAGATTAACAAAATCCCCTAAGCACCGACCTGCTAAGTCTTCGACCAACGAGTCGAGAGGAGACTCTCCTCGAAGGAAGAAGCCAAAGGGCTCTACGTCTAGGAATGGTTTGCACCACTCGTCGTCGGTGAAAAAGTCAAAGAGGAGGCACTGGCGGTCACCTTCGTCAACGTCTTCCTCCAGCAATTCACCCAAAAGGGTTGCATGTCCCACATGAAAATCTACCACAGCAGAATGGGAAGTTATCCGAAAGGAAATGGTAAAGATTGTCGAAAAACAGGGTCATGCTCCTACCGAGCCTTCCAAGCAAGCCGGTAAGGAAAGATCTCTGGCAAAATCCTGCGTGCCCTTGAGCCCGGGAAAATGGTGTGACAAACATTGAAAGCCCTCGAGGCCCTCTTATGATGAAAAACACAAAGAAAAATCTAGATCAAGGTCCTGGATGCCACAACACCGTCGCCGCCAACGGTGTGCTTAACGGTGGCTAGACCTTCGATGACGACGGTGTTGTCGACACCCATCAGGATCTTGACGTCGACCACTTCGAAGACAGCTACGCCGCATACGCTGGCTGTTCCATCGAAGCCAAGCGCCTCTCCTCAATCAGCACCAAAAAAGCCTTCTACGCCATCAAAGCCTACACTGACTCCATCTGAAAAAGTTTATACTCCTTTACCCAGAAAGGAGTTTTTTTATTCAATTTCTTCAATCTATGAAGATGAAGAACACTCTGATGGTGAGAATGCTCCTTTTGGACTGCAATATGGAACGCCCAATGCTCCAGAGTGTCTGATTTCAGAGGAGTCCAGGATTAAAAATCTATATGACAATTTAGGAGTTTAGGAGTTGATACTTCACCCGAGCTAGAGTTCGGTAGACCAGAGCCTGGCGAACATGCTGACGCTCCATACAGACAACTCATGTCCAGAGTTGTAGAGTACCTAGGATGGAGGAGACCACCACTCCATTATGAACAGGATGATTTAACTGATATTTTGGATAAAGGTCCCGAAACTGACCCGGTATTGTCATTCCATATGGCTTTACAAAAAAGGGTGGCTGGAAATTTGGAACTCCGGATACCAATCCGGCAGGTAATAAAAATCTGACATGAAAATACCACCCCTCCAGTAGGTACCCTAACTATCTGTCGAAACACCCCACACCGGAGACTATGTTGGTGCAGGCAGCATACCCTACCATCCCTCCTGATGGGGACGACAAGCGTGTAGATGGATGGGCAAGAGAGGTATTTTCAGCGGGAAGCATGACACTGAAATCAGCCAAATCCACCTGTCCCCTGGCAAAATTTTCGTACACTCTGTAGGATTCCATATCTACGGCGGCAGAGCATATTCCTGAGGGGGAAGAAAGGGATGGCTTCTTAGCTATTATTAAGGACGGCAAAGAAGCTAGTTGTGAATCCCTTCAATCACGGGTTGGATAATGCGGATAGCGTCAGCAGATGTATGGCGACCAGCACTGTAATACGCAGGCATGCGTGGTTGAGGAAGTCTGGTTTTGCACCAGATGTGCAGTCAAGACTTCTCAACATGCCTTTTGACAGGTCTCATCTTTTTGGCAGCAATATTGACGAGAGCCTTGAGAAGTTGCAGACCTCTAAGGCGGCAGCCAAGTCTTTAGGTGCCGTCTTAGGCAACCTCAGCCTTTTCGTACAAGTGGAAAGTAGATCTTTTCGCTACTAGTCCTCAATTGGAATGGCGAGAGGAATGGCCAGTCAAAGAGGCCAGAGAAAATGTCCTTGTGGTGGACGAGGTAGAGGTGCCAAACCAGCTCAAGCAGCAGCCTCTTTACCATTGGCCTCTGCAACAGCCACTGCAAAACCACTTTGAGGTCTTAAATCACAGTTCACCAGTGGGGTGCAGACTGTCTCAGCATTTAGAAGAATGGGGAGCCATTACTTAGGATGCTTAGGCTCTGGCAACCGTAGCCCATGGTTACTGCCTTCCTTTTATAAGAAGACCTAAAAACAATCTACCAGGAAGCCGCTCTTTGATGGTTCCGGGCCCGCTCCTTGTGCAGGACATTTTAACCCTGCTAGAGAATTGGTGCTATTGAACCAGTACCTGTAGCGGAGAGGAACAAGTGATGGTTCTCCCCATATTTTTTGATCCCCAAAACGGAGACAAGACTGAGACCCATCTTGGACTTGAGATACTTGAAGAAGTTCCTCAGGAATGACAAATTCAAGATGGTCATACTTTCTCAGATCCTCCAGGCCCTCCAACTCCAAGATTGGTTCGTATCATTAGACCTTCAGGATGCTTATTTTCATGTGCCAATCATCTCAAGCACAGAAAATACCTGAGGTTTGCAGTTGGCAGTTCTCATTATCAGTTTCGAATTCTGCCTTTCAGGCTGACCTCCACCCCAAGGTTTTTCACCAAACTGATGGCGGTAGTGGCAGCATATCTCAGGAGTGGGGGGATTCACGTGTACCCCTCCCTCGACGATTGGCTGATCAGGGCAATATCTCCCGAACAAGCCTTGGATCATCTCAAAGTCACCTGCCACTTGCTTCACAGGTTGGGCTTCTCCCTCAATTACAAGAAGTCCCATATGACACCTTCCCAACAGCTCCAATACATCAGGGCTGTGCTAGAGACTTCCTTGGGAAAGAGCTTGCCTCCCAAGGTGAGGGCTCAAGACATTTTTCAGATGGTATCCAAATTTCTGAATGCCCAGAATCTTCCGGCCTTCGAATTCTTGAGGTTGCTCGGCCTCAAGGCATCCTGCATTTTTCTGGTGCCAGAATCCCCCCTGAGAATGAGATCCCTTCAATGGGTTCTAAGAACACAATGGTCCCAATTCTCAGGAAAGATATCGGACCGACTTCAGATTTAACCCAAGGTCTCAAAGGATCTTCTGTGGTGGGCCTGCGAGGAAAATATTCTGAAGGGAGAACCCTTTTGGCAACCATGGCCGGAGATTAGAGTAGTGACGGGCGCCTCATTCACGGGGCGGGGAGCCCGTGCCAACGATTTGACAGTCAGCGGTCGTTGGTCTCCATCAGAGTCCAAACTACATATCAATCTTTTGGAGCTGAGGGCAATCAGACTGGCTCTGAAGGCCTTCCTGCCCTCTGTACAGGGGAAGAATGTCCTGATGACAGACAACACAGTGGCCATGTACTACCGCAACAAGAGAGGAGGTGTAGGGTCACTACCACTGTGCAGAGAGGCAATGCTGCTTTGGTACTGGGCAATTCAAGAAGGAATATCTTTATCGGCTGTTCACCTGGCCGTAGAGGAGATCACGGCAGCGGACACTCTGAGCAGGCAGAGCACAGTCTCCCACGAGTGGGAACTAGTTTAGGAAGTCCTTCAAGAGATCTTCACCCTTTGGGGAACCCCTCAAGTGGATCTGTTCACGACCGGGGTGAACCGGAAGTGCGACCTGTATTGCTCCAGGGAAGTTCCTCCAAGAGGAGCTCTAGGAGATGCGTTTGTGGTGGACTGGGAGTTTCCACTCCTGTACTCGTTTCCTCCAGTCCCCGTCATTCGTCACATGATCAGGAGGTTGAGAAAGTTCAGAAAGCACATGATCCTAATTGCCCCGGATTGGTCCAGTAGAACGTGGTACCCAGACCTTCTAGACATGTCGATCTGTCCTCGTACGTATTCCCCGGAGAGAGGATCTTCGCTCACAAGAGTAGGGTCTGGTTCTTCATCCACAGGTCAATATTCTCAACCTTCACGCTTGGTTTCTGAAAGGTTGAGATATGAGGATTGGGACCTCCCACATGCCAGTATGTAGGTGTTGCTTTCGGCTAGAAGACCAGCAACAAAATATTTTGCCGTTGGAACAAGTTTTGCAACTGGTGCAAAGAAAAGAATGTGGATCCTTTCCTGTATAAAACACTCAATGTTTTATTCCTTCTATCCTTAGCCAATTTGGGGCTCCAGATTGGTACCATAAAGGCTTTTTGGCTGCGCTATCCCTTTTTAAGCGCTCGTCAGAGGAATGTTCTTATTTCAAAATCCCTCTAGTGACTCAATTTTTAAAAGGACTCACTAATGTGTATCCTCATTCTCCCTTCCATGTTCCGCTTTGGGACCTAAATTTGGTTTTAAAATTCTTAATGTGTGCACCCTTTGAACCATTTCACACGTGTCCCCTAAGGTTGTTGACCTTTAAAACGATTTTATTGGTTGCTCTCTCATCAGCTCCCAGAGTGAGTCAGTTGCAGGCACTGTCAGTAAAGCCACCCTTTTCAGTCTTCTACAAGGACAAGTTTGACTTGAAGTTCAAACCTTCATGTTTACCGAAAATCATTTCAGATTTTCATTTGAACCAGAAAATTGTCCTGCCTTCCTTCTACCCTCCACCTCACCCTGGTAAGGAGGCAGAAAGACTTCATAGGTTAGATCCTACAAGAGCATTAAGCTTTTACATTTCAAGAACATCCAAAATTCGGTTTGACGATCAGGTATACAGGACACAAACTAGGTCAGGCTGTTACCAAACAGACCTTATCTAGGTGGATAATTTTGGCAATTTCTGAGTGCTACAAGCTTGCAGGGAAAGACCCTCCTGAAGGCTTGTGAGCTCATTCCACTAGGGGCACGGCCACGTCTACAGCCCTGCAAAGGGGAGTTCCTATTAGGGATATTTGTGACGCTGCAGCGTGGTCAACAATACACACGTTCACAAAACATTATGCCCTGGGTGCTTCCCATTCTCAAGATCTTGCTTTTGGCAAAACAGTACTTTACTCTGCCCTGGAAAATGTATAGTATGTAGAATTCTACTCCCTCCTCCAATTATAAACACTGCTTTGGGAGTCTGTCAAAGATGAGGAATACATTGGAGGACACAATCCATTCGAAGAACAAGTTACTTACCTCTGGTAACGTTCTTTCGACTGGATGTTCCTCCAACATATTCCTCATCGCCCTCCCAACCTACCCCTCTGTAGAATTTCCCATGCTATTACAGCTTCCGCTCCACCAACGTTGAGTACTGTCATCCCCATATTTCTGGACATCCCTGCTGCATGAGGAGGAGGAAAAACAGAACTGAGGCCAACGGCCGCCGTGCGTGCTATATATGATCTCTGATGACGTCACCCTCGACGGAGGCCTTCGAGGGACATCGACTCAACGCCATCGACACACAGCGCCCTCTGCCGAAAAAGTTTTCCAAAGCAGCTTAAGCTGGACATTACATGTCCAAGATGCGTCTTGTTTACTCTCAAATCTCAACATTCATCTCTGACCTATTCATTTATTTTCATTCTTATTACGCGCCACATGCCCTCAGGCCTCAGGGCGCACATAAAACAACGACGGGACGCACAAACGGAAAGCAGGCGGGAGAGTGCGCGAGCAGAAGCTTAGGCCGGTTATTCTGGGTAGAGGGTAGTTCTGTATTTGGCATATAGCTGCCGAGAGCACGTGCCAGGGAGTAGGAGCCTGAGTGTCAAAGCTAGTGCCACCGAACCGGGCCAGTTTGAATCTCGGCTGAACAAGTACCATGACCGTGGTAGAACGAAGATTCCTATTATTAGGCTTGATCTTAATACACTCTGATAGATATACAGGACTTGTGAGAGACACACATTTATGAGTCAGAGTGAGCGCTTTGTGAGAAATTCTTTGCCTTATGGGAAGCCAGTGTAGAGTTTTTCCGAGTGAAGAGATGTGTGTGCGACACGATAGTTTGAAAATGGTGCGCACAGCGTTGTTCTGTATGACCTGGCGTGCCTGTATATTGACAGCAGTGATGCCGGTCAGCAGCCTATTACAATAGTCCAGCCTGGAATGTATCAGCGCTGTGGACAGCAGAGCGCAGAGTTGTCATTGATGTGCAGAGCCGACGCGAGTAATGTGGACAGGAAGAGTTACAAGGGATTTACCCAGGAATTACTTTGTGAAAGAAAATGGAGCAAGAACATGAACATGGATATGAATTATCTGTTTTAATGCCCAAATTGTTTGTTTTGAAAAAGGCTCTTGAGCAACCGAAACACATGTAAACCAGAGGGCTTCAAATTATTAAATATAAAGAAATTCACACTTTTTCTGAAACTTGTGTGTGGCGCAATTCATTGTGTGGCTAACCACGCGCTCTTTCTACAAACCAAGGAGGTAGGGGACTGGTTCCTCCAAAAAAATTGCCACATGAATGCGACACAGCTGAAAGGCCAAAAAATAAATAAGGTTGCCGACAGAAGAAGTTGTACCTGTACCTATCCCCAAAAAAAACATATCTAGATGTTGTTGAGGGTTGCTGCGTCATTCTTGTAATGGCCACTAAGCTGAATAACAACCCGCGAGTCATCTGCATAGTTTGTATATTGGACACCCAGGCTGTTTAGTAGATCTAACAGTGGCCGAATATACAAGTTAAAAAGTAACGGCGACAGGCAAGATCCCTGCGGAACACCGCAAGTGTGTGGGATGGGAGTAGAGTGATTGTTGCCAACACAAACCCTCACTGTACGTGGTCCTAAGAGGGAGGCGATTTGTTTCAATGCCAAGGTGCAACAGTTTGAGACCTCTCCAAGCCTGTCACTATAAGGGTGTGATCAACAAGATCAAAGTCTGCGGAGAGGTCTAATAGCATCAACAGAGCAGATTGGTTTTTATCTGCTATGCTCGCCAGGGTGGACTTAAGGTCGAGCATAGCAGTCTCTGTACCATGACTAGCCCTATAACCTGATTGACGAGTGCCCAGGATGTTATGCTCTTCAACATGAGCTTGGAGTTGGATATATGCAAGCTTGTCAAGGACCTTCTGAATAAAAGGTACCTTGATAATGGGTCGATAGTTATCATTATTAGCTGGATATAGGTTGTCTTTTTTCAGTAACAGGGTTATCCATGCTGATTGCAAGGCAGATGGAACCGTACCCTCATCAAAGGATAAGTTGATCAGCTTGGTGAGCCTTACCTATTCTTTCGTCCTCCTACTCAATCTGGTTTTCGGCCTTGTCACTCTACCAGCTTTGACTTCCATACTTAACTCTTCTCACAGCTCGCTACTCAAAACACTCTTCTGTTCTCATTCTTCTTGACTTAACTGCTGCTTTTGACACAGTGGACTGTTAGGCAGAAACCTGTGCAGTTCCCTTGGGGAACACTGCAAAAGATTTAAGACTACAGGTAGAGCAGTAAACCCCTTTGGTAGCAGTCTGTACCACCCAGATTTACCTGGTAGCTGTGGCTGAGCAGTCAGACTTCTCTCAAGAAGAGTTAGGCAGTATGTAAAGTATACACAATATGTACCAAAACACAATAGCACAAGCAAACACTGACCAGAGCTTGGTTTCAAAAGTATATAGTTATTTATTTAAAATACACATAAGTTAAAAACACTCTAGCAAAAATATAGTAAAAGCACTTCAACACAGTTATAATGAAAGTAGATTCAATCCTTTCTCCTATCTAGACAACTCTAAGTAAACACCACTTAATTAAAACAGAGGTGAGTGCTTAACGTTAGATGACACTCTAGTAGTTTCCAAGAAAGGGAGAGAAAAAGCAGAAATGGGTTAGACACACCACTCTAAGGTCCAGAGCACTTGCAATAGGCTTAAAGAAGAATAAAGTCACAGGTGAGCAAAAGTCACTAGGCAGGGCCCACTCTTAGAGTAGCCGGAGCGAAAATGTGCCCAAGATCACACTGTTAGTTAGAGATTCAAAGTCTTGCAAAGAGTCAAAAAGAGGTTAGAGTGGCTCAGAAAGTTTAGCCAAAGTGTCCCAGGCACTCCCAGGTTCGAAAGCCGGGGACTAAATCTACCCCGTACAGTCGGTAGCAAGGGAAGCCAGGCAGAACACAGTACCTTAAGCGGAAAGGATCCTCCAGCGGTGGCAGTTGTTCCAGGCAGTGGCAGCAGGGCTCGACGTCGGTCAGGGGAGAAGAAGTTCTCGCTGAAGAGCAGAAGAAGAGGGTCGTTGCACTGCCCGGGAAGAAACCAGCCGCGGAGTCCTCCGGTTAAAGGGTTGGTACCGACTTTCGCGGTATGGGGGTAAAGTGTGGTATTCCGGTTGCCGGGGTGCTTGGCACAGGCAAGGCGGCCACGAGATACCTCAAAGAACGGAAAGAAGGCGAAAACTGGTTGTCCCCACCAGTCAAGGGAAGGAGCCACTCCGTTAAGAGTTCTCCTCGGTCGTCGGGAAAAAGTGGTGAGACGGTTCAGCAGGGCTCCACCGGGTGGTGTCGTCGAAGCAGGTCGGCTCAGCTCTTCCCTCGTCGGATTCTTGGTCCTGTGGCGACTTCTGAAGTCCCAGTCCCCAAAGCCCTGCTTTTATGCAGCAAACCCCCATTCACCCAGCCTAGCTGTCACTCAAACATGCTAAGTGGTGAGCCGGGCGGCTCACCACTTGGGCCAATCAGGACGGAGCGCGACTTGAGTTACCAAGGTAACTCAGTCCAGGGTGCCTAAATCCCCCTCCACCCCTCCTAAGTACCCCAGACAGAGTGGCACCACTTTGGAGGGCTTCTGTGGAGAAGCCCGCCAAAAGTGGAACAAAGGGCTCCACTTTGGGTCAGAGTTACAGAGGCGAACACCAACGCCATTTTAGAATCAAGTTTTGGCAAAAAGTCCCAACCGGAGTTATAAAAATAAATATATAAACCGGCGGTATGTTTAAGGCTACCGTAAATAAATAATTAAATGTGTTAGCCTAAAACAATGGGAAATCCCATAGGGAAATATTCGCGGTTGAATATAAAAAGTAGTTTCCACTGCCACCAGCCAAAACTCGATCAGGGGGGACGGAGACGTGCCCCCTCGACTAACAGACCCTGGGGCAATCGAATTGCCCCAGCCAGTACGTCCACAATATGATGGTTTGTACTGGTTCTGTTCAGGATTCAAGACTAGCAAAGTCTTTGGTGACTTTACATGCTCTGGGAGACAGTAGTCAGTCCCAGGGTATGGAGTCTATGTTGGGGAGTCCCTAGGACACCCCTGGGTCACGGCACAGAGGGTGCTGTGTAACCCACATCACAAAAATACATGAGGCCCTATGGAGTAAAAGACCCCATAGCCCATTCAACACAAGGTTTAACCAAGAAAACACACTTCAACATGTCCAAGAGTGAGGGTAAAAGAGTCTCACTCTTGGCAGGAGAAAAAAATTAAACCCCAGAAATCCAGCAAAGCTGCTGGGGGACTCACTAGGTAGGGAAATTCAGCCTAAACAGAGAATTCTCCCTAACACTCGCCCCCCCCAGACTAAGGGACAGGAGGATTTAATCCACTCCTGGATGAACCTCATACCTCTAGTCGATGATATACATCCTAGAGAGTCCATCAGCATTTTGATGGTGACACCCTGACCTGTGCTCAATGGTGAACTCAAAGGTTTTCTTTTGTAAGCTAACGGACCTACAGACCCTTTGAGGAACATCAGTCTTTTTGTTATAGGGGATCTGGTTGACCAGTCCCTCAGAAGTTGGTACAACTTCTGAACCTATGTTAGGCTTTTTCAAGGGGTCCTTATAAAGGATTCCCTTAGATCTAGAGGGGCCTCCAAGGTTCCTCACCACCTCTCTTGTGGGAGCAGGTTGGGTCTTAGGCCTCTTGGTTGGAGGGGTTGGGGTTAGGCAATGTACCTGCTTCCCCTTCCTCTTAGATCTACCCTTACCTATTTTAGGAGTTCCCCCCCTAATATTAGGATTTGAGTTGGGGTCTTCAGTAGAAGGTCCAACAGTCTGAAGGTTTTTGGCCTTAGACTTTTCTTTTCTGGTTTTCCACCAGCACTGAGAATTACCAGTTCTCTCGGGTCCAGATAGGGGCCTAGTTGGTCTATCCACCTCTTCCTCAGAAGCAGGGGGAGTCAGAGACTCTGAGACTAGGGGAACAATGATGGAGCTTGGTTGGGGCTCCCATGTTCCTAGCATACTATCCGGAAAGGTGCCTGGGTCAGAGGTCAACTTACTAAACCCAGGGCTTGTAGTGGGGTTCTCAGTAGAGGGTCCCACAGGCTTAGAAGGGTCCTTCAAGGTAGCCTTTCTAGCCAATTTGGTTAAGTTCTGCTTCTCCATACTGGGGGGCCTGGGGGTATGTGACACTACTCCTAGAGTTCTTAGGTCATTCCCTAACAGGACCTTCCCAGGTACCTCAGCCTGAACACTGACAGGGATCCTTACTGTCATGTTGTTACATTGAATGAGGGCTGGTAGAATAGGAACCATTTGGACAGGGCCTCCAGACATCCTAGTGGGACCTTTGGGTGCTTTGGCCACATCTTCAGGTTGAAAGAAGCTTTCATCCACTACTGTTCTGCTGGCCCCAGTGTCTCTCCTGGCAGGAGTATCCTGGCCATTGACAAGAACACTGTCCACATAATACACCTTAGAGTTAACAGGTAGGGAGTTATACACAACCCTATTCTGGGGACTAACCAGACCCATAGGCTCTAAGTTTACAGTTGCTTGAAGACCCAAGGGTTCTTCAGCAAAGAGTTCAAAGTGGGCACTAGCCATCTGTACTTCATCCTCAGGAGTGAAGGCTAAGGAGACTGTGCTGATCCCTGCAGGTTTACCCTTGCACTTGGGATCTCCTTTGATATGGTCAGTACCCTGACAGACATAGCATTGTCCAAATGCTCTATGGAAGGGTGGCTTGTTCTGACCTCCTTCTGGCTTGTGGCCAGAAGGTACAGTAGCCTGACTAGGTTTCCCATGTGGCTTACCCTGGTTATTTTGTGGTTTGGGGCCCTCTTTGGGATAGGAATTATTAGAATTCTCTTTGGAGTCTTTTTTTGGCTGTTTCTCCCCATCCTTCTTCTGAGTTACCCCAGAATCCTTGTGAGTGGCCCTGTTGGCAACCCACAAGTCAGCAGCCCTAGCCAGTTTCCGGGAATCTAATTCCTTGGAATCAGCCAAGTGTTGTCTGAGCTCAGGAGAGCAGGCATCATAAATAGTCTCCAACATAAACAAATTCTTCATACCTTCATAAGTGTTCACCTTGTAACCCTTAATCCATCCCTCTAAGTTTTTCAAACATTCACTCACCCAGGTAGCCCAAGGGGTACCATCATGCTTTTTGAGGTTCCTAAACCTCTTAAGATACTGGGAAGGGGTCTTCCCAAACCTAGCTATCAAAGCTAGTTTCACACATTCATAGTCCTTCCTATCCTCCTCCCCCATCTCCATTACCACATCAGTTGCAACAGGGGGAAGCCTAGAGAACAACCAGGTGAGTAAGTCATTTCCTGTGATGTTCTGGAGCCCATGATTATATTCAAACAGAGACAACCAATCCAACACATCCAACTTAGGCTCATACATACCAACCAATTCTTTAGGCATCCGGGGTCTTTTAGGACTGGAACTTCTAGAGGAGCCAGAGAGAGAAACATTCTCAACAGATAATTTCTTCATTTCTAAGTCATACTTGAGCTCCATTTCCCTTAGCCTTAGTTCTTTGTCAGTTTGAGCATTAAGTTTCTTATACTCCAATTCTAGCTTCATTTTCTCCAGTTCAAAGTACTGAGGACTAAATGTGGGACCTGGTAAAGGTCCAGTAGGTACAGCAGGTAGAGCAGGCAGAGGCCTAGGGGGGACAGTTACAACAGCCTCACCCTCCTCTTCTGACTCTTCCTCAGAATCATCAACATTTTGCTCCATGTTAACTTCAATACTGTCATCTACAGTTGCTGGAGTGGTAGGCTCCTCTGAACCATCACCCAGACTTTGGTTAGCTAACAATCTTTCAATCAGCTCCATTTTCTTGCCCTTAGTCAGGAGATCCTTATGTTTACAGAGCACTCTTAAACAATCAGCAGTTTTGGCTGCAAGGGACTCTTGACTATAGCTTTCTATAACTGACATGTTAGAGGTTTTTACTTTTTCAGTGCTAAGCTTTGTGGTTAGTTGCACTAAGGTATCTAAAGCACAATAAAATGTATACTCAATACAAATCCCACCGCTGTACACCAGTGTTAGGCAGAAACCTGTGCAGTTCCCTTGGGGAACACTGCAAAAGATTTAAGACTACAGGTAGAGCAGTAAACCCCTTTGGTAGCAGTCTGTACCACCCAGATTTACCTGGTAGCTGTGGCTGAGCAGTCAGACTTCTCTCAAGAAGAGTTAGGCAGTATGTAAAGTATACACAATATGTACCAAAACACAATAGCACAAGCAAACACTGACCAGAGCTTGGTTTCAAAAGTATATAGTTATTTATTTAAAATACACATAAGTTAAAAACACTCTAGCAAAAATATAGTAAAAGCACTTCAACACAGTTATAATGAAAGTAGATTCAATCCTTTCTCCTATCTAGACAACTCTAAGTAAACACCACTTAATTAAAACAGAGGTGAGTGCTTAACGTTAGATGACACTCTAGTAGTTTCCAAGAAAGGGAGAGAAAAAGCAGAAATGGGTTAGACACACCACTCTAAGGTCCAGAGCACTTGCAATAGGCTTAAAGAAGAATAAAGTCACAGGTGAGCAAAAGTCACTAGGCAGGGCCCACTCTTAGAGTAGCCGGAGCGAAAATGTGCCCAAGATCACACTGTTAGTTAGAGATTCAAAGTCTTGCAAAGAGTCAAAAAGAGGTTAGAGTGGCTCAGAAAGTTTAGCCAAAGTGTCCCAGGCACTCCCAGGTTCGAAAGCCGGGGACTAAATCTACCCCGTACAGTCGGTAGCAAGGGAAGCCAGGCAGAACACAGTACCTTAAGCGGAAAGGATCCTCCAGCGGTGGCAGTTGTTCCAGGCAGTGGCAGCAGGGCTCGACGTCGGTCAGGGGAGAAGAAGTTCTCGCTGAAGAGCAGAAGAAGAGGGTCGTTGCACTGCCCGGGAAGAAACCAGCCGCGGAGTCCTCCGGTTAAAGGGTTGGTACCGACTTTCGCGGTATGGGGGTAAAGTGTGGTATTCCGGTTGCCGGGGTGCTTGGCACAGGCAAGGCGGCCACGAGATACCTCAAAGAACGGAAAGAAGGCGAAAACTGGTTGTCCCCACCAGTCAAGGGAAGGAGCCACTCCGTTAAGAGTTCTCCTCGGTCGTCGGGAAAAAGTGGTGAGACGGTTCAGCAGGGCTCCACCGGGTGGTGTCGTCGAAGCAGGTCGGCTCAGCTCTTCCCTCGTCGGATTCTTGGTCCTGTGGCGACTTCTGAAGTCCCAGTCCCCAAAGCCCTGCTTTTATGCAGCAAACCCCCATTCACCCAGCCTAGCTGTCACTCAAACATGCTAAGTGGTGAGCCGGGCGGCTCACCACTTGGGCCAATCAGGACGGAGCGCGACTTGAGTTACCAAGGTAACTCAGTCCAGGGTGCCTAAATCCCCCTCCACCCCTCCTAAGTACCCCAGACAGAGTGGCACCACTTTGGAGGGCTTCTGTGGAGAAGCCCGCCAAAAGTGGAACAAAGGGCTCCACTTTGGGTCAGAGTTACAGAGGCGAACACCAACGCCATTTTAGAATCAAGTTTTGGCAAAAAGTCCCAACCGGAGTTATAAAAATAAATATATAAACCGGCGGTATGTTTAAGGCTACCGTAAATAAATAATTAAATGTGTTAGCCTAAAACAATGGGAAATCCCATAGGGAAATATTCGCGGTTGAATATAAAAAGTAGTTTCCACTGCCACCAGCCAAAACTCGATCAGGGGGGACGGAGACGTGCCCCCTCGACTAACAGACCCTGGGGCAATCGAATTGCCCCAGCCAGTACGTCCACAATATGATGGTTTGTACTGGTTCTGTTCAGGATTCAAGACTAGCAAAGTCTTTGGTGACTTTACATGCTCTGGGAGACAGTAGTCAGTCCCAGGGTATGGAGTCTATGTTGGGGAGTCCCTAGGACACCCCTGGGTCACGGCACAGAGGGTGCTGTGTAACCCACATCACAAAAATACATGAGGCCCTATGGAGTAAAAGACCCCATAGCCCATTCAACACAAGGTTTAACCAAGAAAACACACTTCAACATGTCCAAGAGTGAGGGTAAAAGAGTCTCACTCTTGGCAGGAGAAAAAAATTAAACCCCAGAAATCCAGCAAAGCTGCTGGGGGACTCACTAGGTAGGGAAATTCAGCCTAAACAGAGAATTCTCCCTAACATGGACCACTCCCTGCTTCTTGACTCTCTCTCCTCTTTTGGTTTCCGTGGATCTGTTCTATCCTGGTTTTCATCCTAACTATCCCACTGCACATTTGCCGTATGCTGGGATGGCAACACCTCTTCTTCCTTTCCTCTTGCCCACGGAGTTCCTCAAGGATCAGTTCTTAGTCCCTTTCTATTTCCTCTGTACACTTCCTTTCTTGCTCCTATTATTTCACCTTTTGGAGTTTCACATCATTTTTATGCTGATGACACTCAGCTTTTTCATTTGCATCTCATCTTTCACTACTGATGTTCATCACACTCTTTCATCTTGCCTCACTGCCATCAAAGCCTGGATGGCCTCTCGCTTCCTCACTCTAAATGCTTGAAAAACTGAAGTTCTATTCTTTCCCGCTAATGTTCTTCAATCCCCGTCCCTCCCTCCTTCTATTTTCTTTCCTCACTGCTCGCAATCTTGGACTTTACTTCGACGCTAATCTTTCCTTTGCCCCTCACATCTCTTACCTCGCGTGCCTGTCAATTTCACCTTTACAACATACATACAATTTGCCCTTTTCTTACTTTTCACTCCACAAAGCTTCTTGTATCCTCGTTAGTCTTTTCCTGACTTTTTTACTGCTCTGTTCTATTCTTTGGCCTTTCCTGCTCACGTCTTGCTCCTCTTAAATCAATGTACCTTTCTTCTATACCTTCACTTTGGCTTCTCTCACATCGGGTCTCAATTTCCTCGTCTCTTGCCTCACTTGGATGGGACTCTCTCCACTCCCAGCACAAGTACAATTTCCTTTATTTAGTATTCAAATCTCTCTACAGTCTTGCCCCCAACTATCTTGCATCTCTTCTCTCATTCTATTCTACTTCTCTCCGCTCTGCTGGTCTCTTTCGACTTAGTGTCCCTTGCACAACATCCCGCTTTCGATCCTTCCAACTTCCTGCTCTCCTTCACTGGAACCTTCTTCCTCGTTCTCGCTGCTCTATTACCTCTTATTCCCTGTTCGGTTCTTCTTTAAAAACGCACTTACTTCAGTCGTCTGTTTCATTGTTACTGGTTGACTCTGAACACTGTTTTGCATTACTGTTTTAAATGTACAGTCAATTGTTCTCTGTAAAGCGCTTTGGTTAGATGCGCTATATAAAGTATAACAAAATACAATACAAAATTCAAAGATGAGGAATAGGTTGGAGGACCATCCAGTCGAAAGAACGTTACCAGCGGTAAGTAACTTGTTCTGGGTAAACCTGTGGAATTTGACCACTGTATCCTAATGTTTGTTTTGCACAGTTGCTCTCTTCTTGCCAACTCTGTGTGCTCTATGTTTGGGAACCTTCTCTTTTCGGGATAGCCAGCAAGGGGGATAGCCAACAAATGGGCCATAATGTCTGTCATAAATGCCACAGTGTCCTGAACTTCTCCCTCAAGATTTTTGATACAAAAGTTCTCTCTTTGTGACCTGTTCTCCTGGTCTTCACCTTGTCGGGGCAAGTTCAATTAACGTTGACTGAATTAATCAATCACAGTCTCGATTGCCTGAGATTTAGATGCATTATCTGCTATAATTTTTTTCCACGACTCTTTCTCATAACACAGCAACATATTTTCGTAATTTCCAAAATACTGCTGTTCGGAGTCCTTCAGCAGAGTTTAGCAAGAAGACTCTCCAGGTCAGATTTCTTGATTTTACACTCTTTTGTGCTTTGTGGTATTATTCCACCTTCAGTGATACTCCCAGGTGACAATGGGCCAGCACATGCGCAGATCCCGTAGTAATGTCTTTTGATATCTTCTTCAGTGACATCCACTTACAACACTGGATTCAATGCGTGAGTCATATAGGTTCATTTTCTAAGATGTGTTACCAGCGACATCCCAGGGAGCCAGACAACGCTCTTTGCTGCTATGAGCTTCAGCTAGAAAAAGTCACTTTCATTTAGCACCAGATTTATTCTCCATGGGACACCCCTTCCCCACACACCCTAGCAGATGCCAGATAGCCCAAAGTCCATTCCAGCTGGAAGGTTTGGAGTATCACAACTCACGGTACACAAGGAGAAGTAGTTACTGGGGAGTGAAAGCATCTGAGGGCAACAAGAGGTCCCCAGGCAGAGACAGGCCAGAGGGGTTCAACAATTAGTCACCAAATCCATCTTTGAGCTCTTCCCCACCTCTCACTCCATGTAGTGTTTGGACCAGCCAAAGCCTCCCCGGATTCCACAGATACCAAGGGGGGTCAGATTTCTACTTGAGCACGGTGTCTGGCTCTCCCTGTGGCGACGGGCTTCTCTTGTACACCCTTCTCCTACCCCAACCCACCCTCACCACCCTGATTTGAAAGTATCTTGTAGAACTTGGGTACCCTGATCCCCAGAGTTTCCAGCTCCTCCCCCCACTCAACTCCTCCAGGAGAGTCTGGGTGTAGTGCGCCCATCTGACATTTTGGTAGGCCTAATGCTATGTGGACCTTGTCTGTCTGCCACTGCGTTTAGTTTCCTTAAGTGTCAGCCAGGGGGCGGTGGTCACAGCAATTTTATTGCCAACTGTAAGGTCTGCTCATTTAATTTGTTCTCAGAAATCACCCATCGTAGACCAATATCCAGGCCCACCAGGTTTGCCTCATTGGAGAGACAGGCTCCTAGTTCCTCCACCCGCACCTTCTTGGCACCTCTTTCAGAAATAATTGGACTTAATAATAATCTTTCTTGCGAGATCATTCAGGGTCTCCTCCTGAAGCAGTGTTCATTAGCTGAAACACATGCAGGCTTTATTGTCACAGGTGCTGGGATATAACGAAGAATCTTCCAAATCAGATAAGTCTAAGTCCACCTCCCCTTTCTCCTCACCTGTCTCTTCCAGATGACTTCCTCGTCTGTAGGACTTGTCCTTTGGTTTTTTCTTCTTTGTGAAGAGATACGGTCGTCCGCGGGAAGAAGCCACCCTGATTCCCTGATAAACAGGGAAGCAGTCGGCCCCTGTCCCGAAGATGCCAGGAAGAGAGGAAAAAAGCAGCCGCTTAAAAAAACCTCTCACTGGATGTTGTTGTCAGTGCCGGAGTAGTTGACTGGTGAGTCCGGAATGCAGGTGAGGACAGGAAAGTCTTTCCGATGAAGTCAAAGTCCGGGATAGTGGAAGTTGAAGCAGGAGAAACACGAGGAACCGGGATGGAAGTACACACCACTGCCAGATACCGGAACGAGATCCGGAAAACAGGAAGTGATAGAGGAGCCCCGAAAGGCACGGGAACCGTTAGAACGGAAAAAACAGGAAAATACAAGGAAGGGGAAGAAGCAGTAGAAAGGAATACTGCTATAGGTACTGAGTAAAACATGCAACAGGCAAAGTACTGGAAACACAGTAGCACGGCAACAAAGTGAAAGATACAAGTTGCAACGCACAGAGCCCAGAGAGGGGCGTGGTTAAATACGGAAACAAGAGAAAAGGCTAGACCGTTAAACCAGGAAGTGAAAGGAAAGACACACAGAAGAAAAAGACTAGACCGCCAAACTAGGAAGTGAAAGAAAAAACACACGGAACTTCTAATGGCGCCGCCAACGCCAAGCCTTCCATAAACGCCAGCGACCACCAAAAGACGGCGGCATGACATTTATTTCATTGACCTCATGGTGGAATGGAAGAAGTAATAATAGTTAGCAATTCATTTGATGATCTTCCTCTATTTGAAGAGTATTGAGATGTTTGGACATGAAAAGCCACTTGAGATTAGATCATGTTAATATTAGATTTTAAATATTAGTAACTGTGTATTCCTTTGTGTACATCAAGTGTAATTTGTTTTTTTTAAATAATGTATTAAAATGTTAATTTTTGAGTAATCGTAATTTGGTGGGCACAGTTGCTTTACATTGCAGGGGAGAGTTCTAGGTCTTTAGTGATGGGCATCCTTTCATTATCAGTAAAATCCAACAACCCACTGCCAAAGGCTGTTTTCTCCCCCTCACATAATTAAAATGTTTACAATATACCAAGGTTGCAGAACATTAAATTAAAATGGATGTTGTGCTCACTCCTTCTGTAGTGGCATAACAAGTTGAAAACTATGGTGTGGAGTGTTGCCCAGAGCAATGCCAGAGGTTATGACTTATTGGAAAAACATCCAGCCATCACTCTTCTATTTTGGTTGAGGCTACTTCCATTGCCTCATCAAACAAGCCGTAAAGGTTCCTTTTAAAAAGTATGTTGTTTTCAGGACAGACACACACACGGACACACACACACACTTCTTTAAACGTAGTTCATGTAACAGATGGCTTCAATAATTCAGAGCCCCGAAGATTATGTTTAGGTATTTTATTTTCTTGTGTGTTGAATGATGGTAAAGAAGCCTAGACTAAGGGGGGGGTCCATGGTCTCATCTACGTCCTTTCTGTGGGCTTTCCCCACCCTAGGCCATGCGTCCTTACTACCCAACACAGTATAATAGAACACTAGTGACAAGCCACTGCTATTGGCTAGTACTTACTTGGTCTAACAGCGAGGGCCTAATGTCCGTAGCCTTCTCTATCTTTATCCCTCTGGGACTTCCTAAGGGTTTCCTCACAGATGATTTTCCCGGTTGGGGTTTGATGATGTTAGAATGATGTTTCCCCAATGTCACACTCTTTTTCTCTCTCTCTCTCCCTAATCCTCTTCCTCCTCTTTTTGTTTCATCGCCCTCCTTTTCTCTCTCCGTTCCTCTCTTTCTCACTCTATTCCCTCAATCTCCCTTCAGACCTATCTCACCTCTCTCCTTATATATCCTTTTCTTGTCCTCTCTCCCACTTTCCACTCCCTTCTCTCTCTCCCTTTCAGATCTTCTCACACTATTTCCTCTCTTTCCTTCCACTCTCCTCCCTCTACGTCCACTATCCTCCCTTATATTCTTCAACTTCCCCTGTGTGAGGGGGTCAAAAATGAGAGGCAGACACAAAGTTATGTTATTCTCAAAGTCAGACATTTTATCAAACGGAAATGGGTTAGAAAACGCAACCACCTATCTAGCCCTATTCATAATGAGGAATTTCCCTACCTAGAAAACTAAAACTAAAGATCTGTCTGTGTCAAGTACTTAGTAATTTAAATGCTGTCCTTGTGTCCAAAACATTCTAAGGGTGCAAGTAAATGTCATTGACTTGATATTAGCAAAATTTGTTCACAACCGAAATATTAAGATAACTCCAACAAAAGTGGTTTCCAAGGAAAGAACATTTGATCCAGAGGGTGGCTCACTCCCCTTGGATTTTTTGTTAGGATGGAAAAAATGTCTCTTTATCCAACTATTCTTTCTTGCAACGTTTGTATATCTTCTGGTATACTCCCCTGCCAAGAATCCTTCTATAGGTCTTTCAGATTCCCTGGTATACTCCCCGGCCATGTATGTTCTCACAATGTCAAAATACAAATACCACTTCAGGTGCCTGGTGTACCTGCCTGCCAGGACCTCTTGCATAGGCTTCTCTGATCAATGGTATACTCCTCTGCCATATATCTTCCAAAACATTTCAGAATCTTTATACTTATATCATTTGTGGATGGTCTGGTGTACTTCCCTGCCAGGAATCCTTCTATGGGGGTTTCAGATCCCCTGGTATACTCCCCTGCCAGCTATCATCACCCCCTGGAGTACCCTGCTGCTCTAGGCAGACACACCAGGTCTACTTTGCATGCCCAAACTTGCACGCCCCTCCACGGTGTTGTCCCATCAACGCTGCAAATGTGCAGCCGCTCTGTCAGCATCCTACAATCAACCGCCAGCTGTCCTGGACCGCAGCGCCCTGTTTGCTTGGGCAGTCGTATTCCCTAGAGTTCCTGCACGGCCTCCAGCCTCTCTTCCTCCAGCCTCTCTGCAGCTTTCTTTCCGTTCCGACTCTCCTCACCGATCTGGACACCCTGCGGTCAGGAGCCCCAGCACAGGGTTCATTGTGCTATCCTGCACAGCTCCCACCTGTACTGCATCTGCCATTTCTAAATGTCACTATCACTTTAGGTCTGGTAAAACAACTAGCCTGCACGTTTCAGACTTCTCTCGGTTTGCATAAACTCCGTCCTCATCTATGTGCCTGATGTTTTATGGGAGTTGAAGCCCATAGATGTTACTGGATTTCTTGTATGTGGTTTTTCAAAATTCTCACTTAGACACATCAAAACCAGAAGATAATATGGATGAGTTGTGAGTGTTTGAGTCATAGATGGGGGCCTGACTAGAGTGATTTAGAGGAAAGGTTTCTGAGTTTGCTATATGATGAAACTGTTGGATGACAACAAGCCATTAAGGACTTGGGTTTTGTAGGGTCTTCCTCATGGGAAAGGGGGAATACCTCATTTTATCCCATGGAGTCACAACCTCCCCCTGGCAGTTGTGTCCTGCCTTGTGATCTTCCTTCATATAGCTTTCCCTCGGGTCAGGATCAGTTAGCGGCTGCCGTCTCCTGGCCACATGGGAGGAGCTCACTGTGGGGAAATCATTGATGACTCCACTGGATTCATCACATATCCCTCCCCTAAAGACCCGGCTTCCCACTCTAGGGCTGTCATCTTGACAACCAACACCTACTCTCTCTCTCCTATCATCCTCCTGTAATTTCCTCTCACATTCTCTATCGCTCCCTCTTACTCTACCCCTACTCTCAAATGTAACTATCTACATACACCCCTCCTCCTACACTCACACTCACCTATCTCCCTGCTCCCTTCTCTCCTCACACACTTTGACCTACACATCATTATCACTACAGTCTTTCAAGCTTTGTTACACTCTCTCTCACACTCATACCTTACCCGGACTTTCATCCAACACTCCCACAACTTTTTCAGTACTCTGCTTGACCTTTCGCACTCCATCTCCTGGTATTTCGGTCCTCGTCCTCTCTTTCCAACATCAACCGAACACCCCTCATTGTTTCCTCTTAATGTGCGACTTTTATACTCGTGTCAATCTGTGTATTGACCTACTCCCCTTCCTATTGGTTCTAACCGGCTCTATTTGGCCAATCCTCCTCTGTGCTCTTCTTTTGGGCAGAGCTTTCATGGCCAAAAGTCTGTGATTTGCCCCATCCTATTCCCATTCACCGGTGTTCTCCCTGTTTTCACGATTCAGGGATGCACGGGTTTGCTGCAGTGGCCTTTCTGTTTCCTTCCAGTGAAGGATGTCTAGCTGTGAGTGTTTTTGTGGCTGTTGGTGGAATAAGACATGCAGCGGTCATCTTGTATTCAGCATGGTAATCTGTTGGCACAGTGGTTTCTGGAGGCTAGAGTTCTGAAACAAACAAAAAAGACCATGGGCCAGTGGAAAAGGCAGTGGTACCGATATCCATGCAAAACAACAGAGGTTGGAGGGGGCAAGGCACTGGGGCACCCCAACCCCCATAGGATTGACCCAGGCAAACGCTCTGGTAGGATCCCTCCCCCAGGTTGGGAAGGATCCTACTCCCTCTTGACAGGGTCAAGACCCATAACCTCTCAGATTCACAAGAATGAGCATTTATGTAACCTACCAAATATATACAGAGTGTTGCAAAATGTTTCTATAACTTGATTTGAGGTTAGATTCGTGTTATTAGCCTTAATTTTGGCCTCCCCATCGTTTATTTACTTTTTGTAGGTTGTAACTTTTAATTCCATTTTTAATTTGTATTCAGATTTTTTTTTTTCCGTTTTCCCTTTTTTTTATCCTGTGTGTGTTGCCGGGAATTCATAATTTCTTTTACATGTTTTGATTTAGTGTAATTTTCAGATCTCTGGAGGCACATGTTGCCATTTGTAAGACTTTTCAGAGCTTTGTAATTTCCACCGACCTTCGTTTTTTTCTGAATGTAATTGTTTTACTTCTCTCATTTTCTCATTTTCCTGATTGTATGGGGTGCTCTGTCTCTCTAAAAACTGAAATTGTCTTGTTTTTGCTCATGGCTAGGTTTATTTTTTAGGTGTTGTGTGCATTACTGAAAAATAAATACATGTTTAGAATTTCAAAATACCCGATAGATTTTCGATTTTCATTTTTTGTGGTCTAACAGTACCCAATGGCATTAATCAGTTTTGAAACATTTACTCTACAGGAGTGTTTCTTTTGGGTTTATGGAAATTCCCATCCAATGAAAGGTGCAACATTGATAGTTTTCACTATAAAAACATTCAAAAAAGTTCACAAAATGTGCTGTAGCCATATTCAAGGTCAAAGTTACAAAGGTGGTACACAGGTAATATAATAAATGGTTTCCCTTTGCAATATGTGACTAATTTGTTTTGTTATTTGCATTTGTTTTTCCAGGTAGACGATTTGAAGTGTGCAACAGATGCTCAAGAAACTAGTAACAAAAACCTGTCAGATGAATGCATACAGTTGACAGAAGAGATGATGGCCACTGTAAGTTTTTTTCCTGTTTAGAAAAAGTATTCTTTAACAAATGGCCTATCGTCAAAGATGTATTATTTCTTTTTAGTATCACATTTATTTAGTTCATTTATAGAACACAGAATACACCAGAATGGAAAAGTGATATCTGACCTACACAATCCAAATTGGTCAATAAAGCCCCTAATTGATTTGAAAGTTGAATTCCAGATGTGAGGAATGAGGGAGAAGAAAGCGGGTCACCATGCTTACGAGAGACTAGTAGAATATTGATGGAAGAGGAACGTTTTTTTCTAGGAATTTAATGCTTGCAATTCTTTTTATTTACGTACGTTCATAAAAGGTATTACAGCAAGAGTAAGAGGGACCTTCTTGAATATAAACATCTTAGTTCTTGCTATTCCTAATACAGTATTTTCATAATACTCCCAATGACATAAGAGACCCTCCAGCATTGATAACGAGAGGAGGATATAAAAGGGCACCTGGAAGTTAATATAACTTTGTGTTCTACTGGGTCAGCCTTGTAAATTATTAAATCAAATTTAGAAAAAAACAAAACTCAAAAGCTCCCCAATGTCAAAAGTCAAATTCATAAAAAAGTAAGTATTGATAAAAAAAGTGAGCACTTTACTCACAATAGGCCTCATTAGGAGTAATGAGGTACCAGCAAATATTCAGTAATTTTTTGTAATCCTTTTTTTTCAACAAGACTTTTTATTGAGATTTTGATCACATGTATATGCAGATGTGTACATTATTTAAGTCATCATGAGACATGGACTAAATAAACACAAATAAAACACACGTGAAACCAAATGTCCAACATAACATCGTGGGGGGGGTAGGCAGGGGGATCTGGAGATAAGCATCTCGGGCGGGGGTGGGGAGCTTCTGTTCATTTAGTCACAAAACGAGGCAGCTGCCAGGGTAGGCAATTGGTCTAGTGTCTATGGGGGCGGATGAGTCAAGGCAGATAGGTGGGGGGCTGCACTGCTTTGTTCCAGAGTCACTTGTATGGTAAACGAGTGTGGGTGCACCCTGCGGGGGTGCAAGCCTAGTTAGTCGAGCTTAGCTATCCAACGGAGGGATGGTGGTTGTCGTACTACACCAGGGAATTGTTGTGCATAGTCCAAAAAGGGCTTCCAGATAGCAAAGAACTTGCTCCTATTCCCTGCATGGAGGGTGGATATGTTTTACGCAACTGCGATGTCTCAGCACTTCGTCCACCACATGGAGACCGCTGGGCCTTCTGGGTGTTTCCATAGTCTTGATATTGAGATTTTTGCTGCCATGAGTAGATGTGAAGGTCTGCCAATCACCCAGTCATCGGGAATTGGCTGTCTCCCAAATCCCCTAATAAGACTATTCCTGGATCCCACGGGATTATTAGGCTGGTGAGTATTTTGATCTGCTCTAGTACCTGTTTCCAGAACCTTGCAGTTTTCGGGCACGACCACAGCAGGTGGAATAGTGTGCCAGTGTCTGCACAGCATCTGCAGCACTGCGATGGGATAGCAGGGTTGCTTTTGTTGAGCGTCTCCGGCATCAAATACCATCTGTACCACATTTTGATCACCCCCTCTTTATTGGTGACGCATTTCGAGCTCTTGTGGATTCTTGCCCAGATGCGGCTCCACTCCTCCACTACCAGTTCCCTGCTTATGTCCCGTTCCCACCTCTGCATATAGGCTTCATTCTTGTCCGGGTCTCCTCTGTCCAGGAGCCAATATAGGGTCAAGATTTTTCCACTGGGTCCGAGCGCTGTCAGGGTTCGCTCTAACACCGTCAGCTCCCTTCTTCCGTGCGATATGATCGTGTCATGGGACAGCCAATGTCTGAGCTAGACGTAGCGAAATTGCTCCCCCTCCAGTACTTGGAATTTTGCTTTGCTATCATTAAACGTGAGCAATGTGCCATTAGCGTAGAAGTCTGCAATGTGCCTTAGCCTTCCTAGCTTCGATCTTTCGAAGCTATTCGGAGTAATCCCTGGTGTGAAGTCAGGGTTCTCCCAGGTAGTGGACAAAAGTCCAACTGTGGTTGTGCAGTTCCATCGATGGGCTGCTTTCTTCCAAGCTCTCCACCGTGTTTCTGGTTGCTGTCAGGGAGCCGCGTTGGGAGGGTTTTTGGGCCAAGCGATGTGGGGAAGTGACTAGAGGGTAGTGGCACCAGTCTTCATCCAGTTTCAGCCAGCGTGGGCGATTGGTGCCTATAGTCCAAGTGAAGGCCGGGGCGAGCTGCGCCTCAAGGCAATATCTATCGACATCCGGGACCCCCAGGCCGCCAGCCCCTAGGCTTCGAAGCATCACCTTCCAGGCTATTCTTGGCTTCTTCCCCGCCCAGTCAAATTTTAGTATGTTTGTCTGTAGTTTCTGCAGATCTTTTTTAATGACTGGGATAGGGAGGGCTGTGCAGTGGTAAAGCAGTCTCGGCATCAAGTTCATCTTTACTGCCGTGATTCTCCCCATCCAGGACACTTCAGCGGATCAGGTCAGTCTGCCACTCTTTAAACAGTGGCAGAAAGTTCAGCTTATACGCCCGCTCTTTTTTCCTCGGGATTTGGATTCCCAGATAGCTGAGATGGTATTTTGCCCATGGGATGGGGAACTTGGCCGCCAGGGAGTCCACAAGTACACTAGGGGTCCCCGTGACGCCGCCCCAAAGCTGTCCAGTTCTTGACAGAGGGCGTTCATGGAGGTTTCTGGCTGAGTTAGGGTCAGCAGTACACTGTCCGCATAAAGGGCTGTTTTGTAGGTTTCCCTTTTTACTTCCAGACCGTGAATTCGCAGGTTCTGGGGAATTCTGCAGGCGTATGGCTCCATGGATAAAGCGAATATGAGCGGGAACAGGGGGCAGCCCTGTTGGGTCCCTCTGGTTATCTGGATCCTAGGTGATCTGCCGCTGTTTGTTCTAAGAGTCGTGGTGGGGTATTGATAGTTTGCCAGAGCCTATTTTGAGAATTTCGGGCCGAAGTGTTTCAGGGTTTATTCTATGTACCTCCAGTCCAGCATGTCAAACGCTTTGTGGGCGTCAAGTGACAGGATAGCCATGTGCTCCCCTGTTCTGTTCACTGACTCAATGATGTTTAGGGTGAGCCTGGTGTTGTCCATCTTGATGCGGCCTGGGATGAATCCCGTCTGGTCTGGATGGATCAACTCCGGGAGGATTTTTGCTAGTCTGTGCGCTAGCAACTTGGAAAATATCTTGGCGTTATTATTCATCTGTGTGATGGGTCTGTACGAAGAGCAGAGTTCTGGGTCTTTCCTGGGCTTCAATATTAGTACTGTCAGGGATTCCTCCATTGAGGGGGTGATGCTGCCAGATGAGAGGAAAGTGTTGAATAGGGATTCCAGGTGGGGAGCCAAGATATGAACACGTTTTTTATAGAACTGGGTAGTGATTCCATCGGGGCCCAGAGCCTCGTTCTTCAGGCAGCGGATGGTCTCGGCCACTTCCTCCGTAGTGATGGGAAGTTCCACGGTGTCCAGTTGGGGGGGGAGGGCTGTCTGAATGGTGC
Source organism: Ambystoma mexicanum (assembly GCF_040938575.1). Classification (NCBI taxonomy): domain Eukaryota; kingdom Metazoa; phylum Chordata; class Amphibia; order Caudata; family Ambystomatidae; genus Ambystoma; species Ambystoma mexicanum. The sequence continues at coordinate 510,653,869 of NC_090933.1, read as the reverse complement.
ACAGGTAGTGAACTTGCACCTGCTTGTTGGTTGGGGCCCCTGATATGATGTCCCTGTGGTGTTCTGAAATGATCTCCAGCTTTTCCGCTTCTGCGCAACAGGGCTTGCTGTGTCGGTCTCGAAGGATGAGTATATTGTTCTGAGTGCGGAGTTTTTTGTACAAGCAATTGATTAGCCTTGTTGCTGTTTAAATAATAATATTACTGGTGCCTTCCTGCTTTCGTCGTTTGGCGTTCTTTGAAGTTTGCCTCTCATTTCGCCACCTCTTCTTCTAGCTTGGAGAGTTGGAGTTGATGGCGTTGCTTGAGTGCCGCTGTGCAGTTGATGGCTATACCTCAGATTACTGGCTTCATCGCATCCCAGACCACAGCTTCAGAGGTGCCTTTTGCTGCGTTTTCCTGGAAGTAGTTTGTGAGGGAGTCTGATAGCTCACGCTGGATGCTATGTCTGTCAAAATATAGACCTTTGTGGAGGTGCCAGCAGGCCCTCAACTCGCAGACGGGCTGTTACTGGGGCATGGTCCAATATTACTCTGAGGACAATCTGAATGTCTTCAATACATGGGAATAGCGCGCTGGACGTTAGAAGTAAGTCTATCCTTGAAAAACCCCCCGTGGATATGTGAAGAGAATGTGTAGTCCCGTGCATCATTGTTAGCGAGCCGCCACACATCGATGGTTCCGGTTTCCCTGATAAATTCTGCCATCCCCAGTGCTCGGGCGAAGTGAACCCTAGTAGGCCGAAGTGTTTTGTCAATGTTGGGGTCTGGGGTAAGATTAAAGTCACTGCCAATCACCAGGGGGCCTTCTGTGAAGGTGGTTATCAACCGGAGGACATTGCGTAAGAAACGGTCCTGAGCATCATTTGGGCAGTATATCACTCCAATAGTGATCGGGAGCTCAATCAGTAGACCCTTGAGTAATGGGTATCTCCCCGCTGGATCCCGCTTAATTGTGATTTGCATTAGGGGAACCTTGCGGTTGAGGTGTATGGCAATGTCCCTTTTCTTCTGGCCTGACGAAGCAAAGTACCGTCTGGGATATTGTTGAGGGCTGCACCGCTTTTCGTCGGGCGTCCGCAGATGAGTATCTGGCAGGCATACAATGTCCGCTTCGAGTTGAGCTAGCCTGCATTCAACCGATTTGCGTTTTCTCAGTAAGTTCAGACCTTGAACATTCTATGTTATCATGGTAAATTCCTTAACGTTGGCCATCATCTGGGACGACTATGTTTGAAGATTCCTTTAGTGGCTTTATCCAGTAGGCCTCCAGTGACCCAGTTTATTCATTGAGTTGCTTGCCCCCTGTTGAAGCTCTCATTTCCCCCCTTTTCCATCTCCCCACACCCCACCCCAAAACAAAACTAGGTTGTCAGGGCCAGCCTTCAACCAACGGGGCATCCGGCGAGGCCAACGCAACCAATTTATGTGGAGGCTGCTGAGCCTCTTCTGTCAATCGCTGAAGCATGAATTTATTTCTGGCGTTCAGGGTCAGTGGAGCTCTGGTTCCAGGCCGATAGAGTGCGGGCCAGACCTCGAGCTAGGGATCCATGTCGGTTATTAGGAGGTTAGACAGGTTGGATCCTGCTTCTTTCAGTCCCCCCTGTTCCGTTTGCTTTTGGCCGGGGGGCTCCTGATCCTTCGTCGTCTTTCTACTCGGGTCCAGGAGTGTTTGAGCTCCTGTGAGGAGGGCTGTCCGGAGGGCGTAACTCTGTCAGGGTCAACCTCTTCTGCTTCCAGGTTCAGCAGCTTGTCTGCCTCTAGCAGGGTTTGTCTTCCCAGGTGAACGACAGGTACTTGGGGTACCCCCAGCAATAGGGGATCTTTCTCTCTGAGAGCCATTCCGTAACCGGTTTCAGAACCTTCCTTTTCATTAGCGTAATGGCTGCGAGGTCCTGATATAGGGAGATGGAGGCATCTCTAAAGCATATGCAGGGTATGTTTCTGCCTTCCCACATTATTTCTTCTTTCACTTTATAGAAATGAATCCTCACCAGAACGTCAGGCGTAGTGGACGTGCTTGATCGCGCTCTCGTTCTGTGGACTCTATCAAGCTTGAGAGGGGAGTCATCAGGGAGAGTCAGGATGAAGCGGAAGAGGTCATTGACATAGTGCTCCAGGTCTGCATCCGGGGCTGTTGTTGGGATTCCTCTAAGGCGTATATTGTTGCGCCAGGAATGATTTTCAGTGTCCTCCTGCTTGAGCTCCAGGGCCTCACATCTGGCCTCCAGTGCTGTAATTCTGTCCGAGCCCCGATCGATTTCGTAGCTGTGTTCGCACAGGGTATTCCCCACCTCCGCCGACCGTGTCTCCATTTCCCCAACTTGCTTGTCCAGGATTGTGATCTTACTCATGACCTCCTCCGTGCTCTTCTGGTACTCCTTCGTAATCGCTGACAGCAGATCCTGCAGGTCTGATTTTTGTAACCGCCTGTGTCAAGGGGCCGGTGTCAGTCGCTGTGTGTAGCTCTGTGGATGTAGTTTCATTGCATTCCCCCTTCCTTGTTTTATCTGTTGCCGGGGTTGACAACAAGGGGAAGATGTCCGTCTGTTTTGTAGACTTAAGGTGCTTAGCCATAGTGCCCCCTGTATTCCATGTGTACCGCACAGGGAGGTGGATGGGCCTGCAGAGGTGGACTCCCCCACCACAGAGTGACTAGGGTGAGGTAGCCGGTATCTTCGTCTGCCGTTGCTGCTCCTGATGCAAGACGTCTTGTTCCTGGGTTTTGCCTCTTCACCCAAGTCTTGATGAAAGGGATGCCTAATGCTGAAACGGTTTGTTTCGGGGAGTGCCAGGCTCAGTTCACACCCAGTCAGTGCCTTTGTGGAGCTGAGAAGGGTGCTCGGTGCTGCAGTTCGTGGCTGGGAGAGATGGAGGCCGGGCAGTGCCACAGTCCCAGAGGCACCCCCAGCTGCTGCAAGTCCTTGAGGAGCAGAGGTTACCTGTAGCGGAACCCTCCAGGCCCCCAGTAAGGGCCAGGGGGTGGTGAGGGCTCCGGGCTTTGGGGCAGTGCGGGGGCCCCCGCAGGGCCCTGGGGCAGGTGCCACCTTACCTTTGGCTGGGAGATGAGAAGAGCGGCCGCCGGAAGCGGACTTGAGGCTGCTGTGGAGAACGGAGAGTGCTTACAGTAGAAGATGGGCTGGGCTGGGAGGCACCCCAGTCAGAAGGGCTTTCAATGCATGCTGGGGCTCCCTGTTGGCACTCGTCTCACGTCTCAAACCCCCAGAGACACGGACAGACTCATCGGGGCACACTGTGTTGTATGGGGTTGACAGGAGCCAGATGCGGGGGTTCCCGGTGGTGGGTGCCGTCTCCCAAGCTTCGCTTTCAGTCACAGCTGAGGGCCGCGTTGCCGCAGTTGCTCCACCTGCAGCCAGCGGGGCTCCAGAATGCGGTTTACCTCGACCTACCCTTGGACCGAGGGCTGTTTGGGCCAGGTGCTAAGGTCGGCCCGATGAGGACTCTGTTCACTTTTGGCTACCGGGCCCAGCCTTGGGCTGGTGAGGGGCCGCAGGGCAGGTTCAGTCACCTACTGGGGCCTTTAGGGCTGATGCGCCCAAGAGTCGATTCATTTTGCTGATGCGGGTGGTGAAGGAGGATGGTCAGGGACGCACAGCAGATCTCCTCTCCTTCCCGGCGCATGCAGCGCCCTTCCAGTGCTACTCGGAGCTGATGTCCCGGGAGAGTCAGGGTTTCCTTGGGATGGCTTGCACGATTGTTATCTCGGCCTCTCAGTGTCCTGTGCCGTGGTGGGCTGTTCCGAGGTGGTCGGCCACATAGGTGGACGGCTCCCCGTGATTAGGCTGTCGTTGGGTCAATCTCAGCTACTTATGGCTGCCACGGTGTGAGAAACGGGGGACAAGAGCCTTCTTGAGAGCGTGTGGGTAGACTCCGCCAAGTCGCTTCACTTGGACCAGGTTCCACCAGGGCGTTCGTTCGGAGCCTCGGGTAGCTTCAGCGCAGTGCAGCGGCCACCATTTTGCTGCTTGTAACGGCTCAGCGTGGCGCTAGCTCTCCAAGTGGGAACCCTCCCAGCTCCAATGTTGAGGGAGGCTGAAAGTCACCCAAATCCGCTGCACATCACGGGCGACCGTTCACGTTGCTTCTGGGCATTAGATGATCTGCTTCACCAGTGCATTTTCGCTGGATGCGTGACCTCTGCGGGGAACTCTCACAGAGCCGATCCGACCGACCATGGCTCCAAGCCACACATCCCCGTATCCCTTTTATTTGTACTTGTACTTACCATTACGCGTAAATATCACAGGTGTTATTTCCTACCTTCTATAAATCTAAAAATACCACGTGAGGTAAATACTGCAAGATCAAGAAATGTTAAATACTGCAAGATCAAGAAATGTATTCTCATTCATAAATTAGTAAGAATAAAACATAATTAGCCTTGGGACAAAAGGTTGAGCATTTTTGCATTTTGGTTGGGTGAGTGTAAGAAATAGTTGAGATGCAGCTGAGTGGTGTGAAACCTACAGGCTTTACTGTGACTTGACCAAAACCTTGCACTGCGCCAGATGTACAAATCAGGCACTGGGTAGAGAGACGTTGTGCCATTAGAGTGCACACTGATTTCCCCATGAATATTAATGAGGCTGATTTATATGTGCCCCTCTTTGCAAAAGGAGGCCACTCTAGATCTGCAAGGGACAGTTGGCTTATATCCCTAACTCATTTTTGCGAGGCAGCCTGCATTGTGACTTCTCTCCCTTTAAGGCACAGCTGTCACAATGAAAAATAATTCTGTATTGGGAACTAAACTTCAGCAGTGCAGCTATCAGTCTTGGGACACTGTTGCCTGCAACCCTGAGCCTGTCCTCTGCCATACATAAAATGAACAAGTGGTCTTCCATTGATCATCTTTACTTTGTGCAAATAACTACCACCTTCCTTGGACAGTTTGTAGTCATTCAATGCTTTGTAATCACTTTAATTGTCACAAGCTACTGAAGTATTTCCCTTGTGAGTAAAAAGGCAGGGGACGATTGCGAGTTCACTCCCCCAGTTCTTCCTCTTGTCGCTTGCTGTGTGAATATTGCAATATACAATTCTGATTCTGGATTAAAGTGTTTGATTCATATAATGCATAATCTAGTGTTGTATTTACAAAACTAGAGCCTTTGTGTTACACTTGTTTTAAAAACCCAAACCAGTTATACATTCTGCCCAAGATGCTACATGCACTTGTTAAACATGATTTAGGTATGGTAGTCATATTAGTATATCCAGAAACTGTACTGACAATCATGGAGTTTATGGGAAATCTACCATGTAAAAAAATACTCTTTAAAGTTACTTGAAATTGTACGCTTTTCAAGTATTGCTGGTGACTTCATGGCCTTAATTCTTTCTTGAATTTCAGTTTTGAGAGCAGTCATCCAGTTCCACACTGTAATGTTTTGTTTCCACTCATTATGGCACGTAAGCACAGGCTAAAGTACCTTCTTCCATTTTTCTTGTTGCAGTGTTAAATAAGAGCAATTTTGCACACAAGTCAATTCTAGAACCAGTGGCCAGTTGTATCCTTTCTTTGATATCTGCCCCATTATAACACAATTTGACAGTCGAAGAATAAATGTGAGTGTGCCACAGTTGCATGCTTGGTGCTATACAATGGGTCTGTGGTGACTATAGGAATAGGGGCCACCACTCATTCTTTTAAGGAGACCCCCAGATCAGGTATAAGGCATAACCACCAGGATTCTCAGCCCATCCCTAGCCTTTTGTGTTTAACCCACTCCAATATCCCTGAAACCCATATGGTAATCTTGGAATATGTCACCTCGAGGAAACCAAAGACGGTTTTGGGATAAGGTCCATGCCGCTCATGGAGCCAGCCCCTCAGACATTGTTGGACTGTACAGTATGGATGGAGAAGACTGGTTTACTAAAAGACAAAGGTTCGGGAGTATTGCTTGCACAGTTAAACATGAGGCCTACTAATTTTTCCTCATGAGCTCCTAAATGTATCGAAAAGCTGTATTTGCAGATGTGAACTGAGATGCTGGCACTAACAAGTAGTGGCAGCATCAGTGCTCCAAAGACTGAAACCAAGATGGTGGGCGCTGGTAAAATAGCATCAGCTATTGGAGCCTGTGGGTGTCCACTAGCCAATTAATAGCACCTAAACAATATAGTCAGTGCCCAACCAGAATGATTGGTTACACGCTACACACACCTGAATGCAATTGAACGTATGTATGTCCCAAGACCATTCCCATGTGAGGATGAAAGGGAAGTGAGACCAGAGGGGGCTGTGAGAGGGAGTCGGGAGTACAGAGAGTGACGTGCAGGTTTCAGCATGGCAGTTCCGCATGGAGGAAAGGAGTCTAGGTAGTGAAGCAGAGGTGAAGGAAGCTCAAATAAGAGCAAAAGTGAATGAAGAAGAAACACGCACACTGGGTAGGGAGAAAGATGAGTGGATGTGCAGGAGGGAGTATCAAGAGTGGAAGAGAAGGGCGGAACAGGCGGTACAGAAGGGACATGAGGGGAGGCCGCAGAAAGGTGACAGACGGGAGTGATGAAGACGAAATAGCGAGGCTTGGTTGTATTAGACGACAGAGAAGAACAGTGGAGGAGGTGGAAAGGAGAAACAGCGATGAAAGAATCAATGAGGGAAGAGCGATGGATGGAGGGGGTGAGAACAGAGCAAAGGAGGTGGATAAAAAGACAAATTAAGGGGGTGATTGAGGGAGGCAGTGGAGGGGGTCAAGGAAGAGAACGGAGCAGGAATGAATATAGAGAAAAACAGAGCAGAAGAGATAGTGTGACAGAGCAGCGAGGAATCGAGAATGATGAGTGAGCCTAGGGGTAGAGAAAGAATAAGAAGATGAGAGGATGAATAGAAAGAGGAAAGGGGAAGCCGAGAAAACAGGCGAGGGGATGGACAGGGGTACAAGAGGGAGTCCTCTGACTCTCAGTCCTTGGTAAACTAAAGCAAGGGTGGCAAGGCCTCATAATACTATTGGGAGCTCAGCTCATCCCCCAGCTGAGCAGAACCCCACTGGCAAGGGGGAAGGAAGCATATAAAACATGGTGTCCAACCTTCTGAAAGTATGTGACAACCAAACACCACACAGACATCCGACGGTATGTATGTATGTAATGTAATGGGATTTATAAAGCGCAAACAAAGACCTAAAGGCATCAAGGCGCTAGCGGAGAGAACATCACCGGAGAGGAGAGAGGGGTAGCCACCAATTAAAATAGGAGAGTTTTCAGCTGCTTTCGAAAAATTGACAGAACGTGAATGCTTCTAATGTGAAAGGGAAGAGCATTCCAGAAAGAAGGGGCCAGCACGGAGAAAGATCTGCCGCCTGCGCGACAACGGCGAAAGCGGGGCACTTTCAACATAAACTGATTGGATGAGTGAAGAGATCTCGAGGGCTGATAGAGTGAGAGCTTTGTCTGCAGAAACTCTGCCACCTCAAAGTGAATGGCCCAATGGACCGTACACAAGATCTTGAATTAAACCCAAGTTCCCACTGCAGCCAGTGAAGGCGTTGGAGGAGATCGCAATAATGAGCATCTAGGGGCACCAAGGGCAAGTGTAGCTGCTGTGTTCAGTAAGATCTGGAGGCGTTGCAGTAGTACTTCCGGCTGGCCAAGGTAAATACCATGTAATAACAACAGGGTAAATTAAGGCTTGCTTAAGCCGAAGTAACAACTATCATCCCAAACCGTAGGGGTATAATGGTACACAAAAGACGGTTGGACGGGGAAAGGTTACTTGAATTAGCAGTATACAGCTGCCATAGATAGGTGGTGGGAGATAGGGAGGTCTAAGATGGACGCTAGATGAAGAGAGAGATGCTCTGTCCCTCTGGTCAGGTACCCCTTGCCCTACCTGTGGTGGAAAGGAGGGGGGTTGTGTCTGGGGTGACCTGAGTGTGGAGAAGCCTCAAAGTGGGGCCTTGTTTAGGAGGGGAGGAGTCGTTGGATGAAACTCTTTTTGTGGGGTGATAGGTGTCCCCCACGTGGTGGTAGCACCAAAAGCCTGTAGGGAAAGGCGTAATCAGGGGGCAACCGCCAAAGGTTGTAGTTGCTGTGAGAGGGAAATTATATCTCGTAGTGATGACTCGAGCCCCTTATAGCTAGCATGAGAAGTATGAAGGCATTGGGATTTCCAAGTAAATACTTTATTCACCCTAATGCCTCAAGATCCATTGCATGCAGGCGATTGTCTAGGTCAAAAAATAAACAAAAAATGTTCGAAAATATATATATTTTTCGCCTTTATCAAGAAAGGCGAAACGGTTTTTGAATTATTATTCATGAGCCATTTGGCTTTTTGTCTTAAAAAGAACACACTCGCACTGGTTCTGGTGGTGTGCTAGAAACCCATTTTCCACTGGGTTGTGGTTTTCCATGTCGTGGTACCCCCTCTTTGTCTTGGGGATATCGTAAAGTGTTGTGGAGGTGCCACAACAGGTCTGGTCGACCGGTTTCGATGGTTATAAGCGGTTGTGGACCATCTTCTTCAGAACATAGGATTTCTTTGTGTGATGATCAAATCACTGGCTGTCCTCGTGGGTAGGACAGCATACACAGCATGAACAGGCTACACAGAATCCTGTATTAGGAAACATAATGGAACATTGCAAGGAGGGCATAAGTAACCTCTAGTTGCAATGTTGCATAACAGAATGTTCCAGAGCATTCAAGATTATATCACAATAGCTTTTTTGCTTTAAAGAGAGAGTGCATGTGCTCTTTTTTTAATTAGAGCGTAGCCACAGAGTAGTGGCTTGAACTTAAAACTCTAGAACCATTAGCCCAGAACACCAGGGTGAGAGGAGGACGGTGCGGGGGAAGGGGTTGAAGTGGCCCTGGGAATAGATCTGCCTAATGCGGCAACAGCCGCCTAGCGGGTCACTGGAAAATGCGGTGGCTCACATGGAATGCAGGGGAGACTGCCGGATCCTACCTTTGTGTAGTCCGTTGTTAGGCAGAAACCTGTGCACTTTCCTTAGGGACCACTGCCAAAGATTTAGGACTACAGGTGGTTGGCAGTAAACCCAATTGGTAGCAGTCTGTACCACCCAGATTTACCTGGTGGCTGAGCAGTCAGACTTCTCTCAAGAAGAGTTAGGCAGTATATAGAGTATACACAATAGGTACAGAGATACAGTAGCACAAGCAAACACTGACCAGAGCTTTGGTGTAAAAGTATATAATTATTTATTTAAAGACATACTTGTAAATCACACTAGCACAAAGAGGTAAGTAAATTCAACACCCAGTCACTATTATAGATATACAACCCTAATTACTTATTAGACAAGTCTTAATGAGAAACACCACTTATTTTCTTATTATTATTGAGCGCTTAGCATAAGATGGCACTCTAATAAGTTATTAAAAAGGGAGGGAAAAAGGCAGAGTTATGAAGCACACAAATTTCAAAACTTTTCAAAGAATCACAGTGAGACAGGTTAGGCAAAGTCTACTGGAGAGCAAGGAAGTTCCAATGCCAGGCCCACTCTTAGAGAGAGCAAGCAGAATGTGTCCAGGATTCCAAGGTGGGGTTATGCCCAAAGAGTCTTTGTAGAAAGTTCACAAAAGATTGAGATCAAGTCAGGAAAAGTTAGTTAACAGGTCCTAGGCTAACCCAGGTTCGAAAGTCGAGGATTTACTGTCACCCCGAACGATCTGTCGCAAGGGAAGCCAGGCGGGACACAGTACCTGAAAGTGGGAAGAACGCTTCAGCGGGGGCAGTTGTTCCTCGCAGCGGGTGCAGGTCGGTGTTTCGTCCAGAGGAAGAGGAGGTCTCGACGTGGAGGAAAGCTGAAGGTCGTTGCACTGCCAGGGAAGAAACCAGCCACAGAGTTTACCGGTTACAAGGTACCACACTTTTCTTCGTGGTAGTGGTAAACCGTGGTATTCCGGTTGCCGGGGTGCTTAGCACGGGCAAGGCGGCCACGAGATGGTCAAGGAAGGCGAAAAGACAGGCAAACTGATTATCCCCACCAGTCAACAGAAGAAGACTCTCCGGACTGGAGATCTCTGTCGTTGGGAAAAGTGGTGAGACGGTCCAGCAGGGCTCCACCAGTGGTGTCGTCGTTGCAGATCGGCTCGGCTTCTCCCTCCTCGGATTCTTTAGGTCCTGTGGCGACTTCTGAAGTTCCAGTCCCCAAAGCCCTGCTTTTATGCAGCATTCATCGGCCTAGCTGTCACTCAAACATGCTAAGTGGTGAGCCGGGCGGCTCACCACTGGCCCAAACACACAAGAGTGCGACTTGAGTTGCCAAGGCAACTCAGTCCAGGGTGCCTAATCCCCCTCCCACACATCCTGTTGACCCCAGACAGAGTGGCACCATTTGGAGGGCTTCTGTGGAGAAGCCCGCCAAAAAGTGGAACAAAGGGCTCGACTTGGGTTAGAGTTTCAGAGGCGAACACAAACACCATTTTAAAACCGAGTCCTGGCAAAAAGACCCAACCGGGGAATAAATATTAAATAAATAACCCGGCGGTATCTTTAACATTGCACCAAAAAGTGGTGCGTTTAAAATGAATGGGAAAATCCCATAGGAAATATTCTAGTGGAATAATTTGCGTGGTATCCACTGCCACCAGCCAGAAACTCGACAAGGGGGGACTGGACAGTGCCCCCTTGGAAAACAGACCCAGGGGCAATCGAATTACCCCTACCAGTAATTCCACAATATGATAGTTTGTACTGGTTCTGTTCACAATTTGAGACTAGTAAAGCCAATGGTGACTTTACATGCCCTGGGGGACAGTAGTCAGTCCCAGGGTATGGAGTCTATGTTTGGGGGTCACTATTACACCCCTGTGTTACTGCACTGAGGGTGCTGTGACCCACACATACCAAAAACACATGAAGCCCTATGGGGTAAAAGACCCCATAGCCCATAAAACACATTACATAGTCAAAGGACAATCTCAAATCATGCCTAAGAGTGGGAGAAAAAGAGTCTCCCTCTTAGCAGGAGAAAAAAATAAACCCCTGAAATCCAGCAAAGCTGCTGTGGGACTCACTAGGTTTGGGAAATTAGCCTTAACAGAGAATTCTCCCTAACACTTGGGATCCTTCCCCTCCCCTCTGAAGCACTCCTTTGTACATCCTCTTCTCAAAAAACCCACAGCTGATCCTTCTTGTCCAGCTAACTATCGCCCAATTTCCATTACTCCCTTTCTTGGAAAACTCATGTAAAAGTTGGCCATCTCTCAGCTTAACCTTCATTCCAATTCGGTTGGCTATCTACATGACCACCAGTCTGGCTTCAGAGCTGCCAGAAGCACGGAAACTGCTCTCCTGAACATCCGTGAAGATCTGCTATTCAACCTTGACTCTAACATTCCCTCTGTCCTCATCCTCCTTGATCTCTCTTATGCCTTCGACACGGTCAACCATACCATCCTGCTCAACCGTCTCCGTGAAAACCTGGGTATCACTGATCAGGCTTTGGCCTGGCTGATCTCTTTCCTCTCAGATCGACCCTCCCAGGTCCAACTTGGGTCCTTCCTTTCATCTATTTTCCTCTCTACCTGTGGTGTTCCCCAGGGGTCTAACCTCTCGCCCTGGCTTTTCAACCAATACCTGGCAACTCTCGCCCACTGCATTGCCACTTTCTTCTCAAATTTCCAGTGCTACGCTGACGACACTCAACTCATTTTCAGGCTGCCCTCTGTCACCTCCTCTCCCTCTCCCATCTCCGATTGCCTAACTGCCATTCAAGATTGGTGTTCCGCCAATGATCTTTGTCTGAATGCCAGCAAGACAGAGATCACCATCCTTTCCCCTCACTCTCTGGCCAGCCTCCCTTGGCCCTCCTCCTACCCCCACCTGTGGAGTCTAAGATGACCTTGAGGCTAAGAACCTCGAGGTCATCTTAGACTCCACCCTTTCCTTCTCCGCCCACATCTCTGAGGTCTCAAAAAAGTCAAATTTCCGACTGCACCTCCTCCGAGGTACTCTGCCTTTCCTCTCCTTCCCCCAGAAGCTCATGGTATCCCAAGCTCTGGTTCCCTCTAGCTTGGACTATTGTAACAGCCTCTTTCTAAATCTACCTGCCTCTACTCTCCGCCCTCTGCAACTAATCCAGAACAGGACTGCGAGACATGTCCTTGGCCTCAAGCCCTGGGATTGTATCTCTCCAGCTCTGAAATCTCTCCACTGGCTCCCAGTGGATGCAAGGATTAAATTCAAAGCCCTCTGCATTGTCCACAAAGCTTTCTGGGGCCTGGGTCCGAAATATCTTCAGCTATCCCTCCGCAAATACCTCCCCTCTCGAGCTCTACGCTCAGGGTCAGTCGTTTTTCAAAGAAACGAGCTGGGGGTAGATCTCTGTCTTCGGCTGGGGCCTCCCTCTGGAACAGGCTCCCTGCCACTCTAAAACTTGAGGAGAACCATCTCCGATTCCGGAAGCACCTCAAGACCTTCCTCTTTTCTTCTGCCTTCGCTCCCCCTCTCTCCTGCTGATCTGTTCTCTCTTGGCACTGTGCACCCGGCCACCCTCTGTCCTTCGGGCCCAGATACCTGCTCACCCTGCCACCCTCTCGCACTGCCTCCGGGCCACCCCTTGCACTGGGGTCTCTATCGGTACCCATACAACCTCCCCATTTTTCTTCCTGCACTTATGAGACCTACCCTGTCTGCTGCCTTAAACCTAGCACTTGCAAATTGCTGGCTGCATTACCACTGTTTGTTGCCTTTATTATGTATTTATTATTTATCTGTTTCTCATCTGCTTCACACTTTCCACTTCTTCCTCCTTCCATGCACTTTTCCCCTCTCCCATGCACTTGCACGTTCTAAATGTTACTGGGCCTAGTAAGATCGCAGCTTTGTTCTTCCCTGTTCCCCTCCCTTGCCTTGACGCGTTCTGAAACACTTGTGTACGAGCACGATAGAAATAAAATATCAATCAAACCCTTTTCGTTTGGGTTGACTACTCTCCAGACATCTACCAAGCCATTTTCGCTGAGGTTGGTTAGGAACTTACTACCCTCCTCCCTGGTGAGGTATTTGATTATCACCTTTGTTACTTGTCTGTCTATTTGTGGGTCAGCCCATGTATTAAAATCTCCCCCTATCACCACGGGGCCTCTGCTGCTTCCCTTTATTGCGGAAAGGCCCGTCTCATTAAATGCCCCTTGGCCTTGGTTGGGTGAGTGCACTGCTACGAAAGTGATCTGTTGGGTTTCCCATTCACCCTGAACCACCAGAAGCCTACCTTCCATTGATGCCTTTACTACTGGGTCTCTCAATCTAATTTGTTTATTCAGTATCGAGCCTACCTGCCCTTTCTTACGGCCTGCAGATGCCCAAAATGTTTGCCTCAGGCCTATCCCCCTCAATGGTTTCTCCTCCCCCAATGTAGCCTAATTTTGCTGCATAAAAAGGACGTCAAGGGAGGCCCTCTTAAATTCTCTTGTTAACAATGCCCTCTTTGTGGGGGAGTTAAGCCCCTTAAAATTGAGAGAGCCCACCCTTAAAGTTACTTGCCCTGAGCCTGCCTTAGCTGGCATATCCCTCTCTATGCCGGGTCGCATATTTTCCCCCTGCTCCTCCACATCTTGCCCCTTTGCCTTGAATGATTCGTGATTCGGTGCAACTCCCAGATGGTGCGACCCTTCTCTTTGTCTCCCCCTTTCCCCCTTGTGAACTTTAACCATAACTGAACCTTCTAACTGAACCACAGGCATTAAGTGTTCTAGGTCCTTAGGGTCGAGACGCCCTCTTAGAATTGAGGACCACTAGGGTGTAAACTCAGCCCTCGTAGGGAACGCTCCTTGTTAATCCCCTGATTTACACTTGTAACTTTGTGTCTTTCGCAGTCTTTGCTCCTGACATTCAATACTACATGTGCGTTTTGTCCGTGATATCTGCCTCATTTTTACCTTTTCATGGTGGCTTGTTTGGCGATGCCGGGCTCAGCTTGGCAGATTTTCTCCCCACCTTGCTTCTCTTTTGCCTGTGTGGTGGCCCCTCAGTTGCTTGTGCTCGGGGCGAGTGGGCCGACAGGGCCTCTGGCTTCGTTTTGATCTCTCAAATGTTTCGCTTTGATAATGATTTCTGATTTCTCTTTGTTGCTGAGGAATTCTCCAGCATGGGGTCTGGCATGGATTCACATGCTCATGAATATTCCCCGTCGTCAGGCTGGGAATCCTCGGTAAAGAAAAAATCAGTATCCGTTTCGTTTCTGATCTGTCTTCCTTAGTAGTAACCAATCACTGATCTCTGGGTCATACTGCCCCCAGCCAATGACTGCCCTCTCCCTAAACCCCGCCTCTGGCAGCCATCCTCAGATTTTTACCGTTCGCTCAAGTGTTGGGAGTCCTCGTGTTTAGCTCTCAAGTTTTTTACTGCGTTTTCACGCTTTTTCAAGAGAATTTCAAATTTTTTCGGTTTAATCGAGCCTCAAAATCCACCGTTTCTACTTCCGATAACGGGGACCCGTTTTGGAATTCTTCTATGCCCCTCAAGGGTGAAGTTTTCGTCGAGTTTAAACTTCTTGCAAGGATTCCGGAAGATCTGCGGCCTACCTCAACGGACATGGCCCAGGACAAGGGGAGCTCGATGCCCGGATCCAAGCTGTTCAGGAACTGGCCTGGATGCGGATTATATTTGCGATGCCTCTACTGCCTCCATGGGGACAAGACGCACGTGGAGAAGGACTGTGCGTTCTGCAAGAACTTTTCGGAACGGACCAAACAAGATCGTCGTTCCTGCCTCGCCACCTGGCTGGAGAAGGGCACAGCAAGTAGGAAGGCGAAGAAGAAGTCATAGCGGGCTTCTAAGTCATTTGAGGGCGCCCCGGCGACAGGGGCCCAACAGAAGGTCAAGCACCGCGAGTCTGCGGGCTCCGGGAGCGCCGAAATGTCCGGCTCTTCGGTTGCCAAGCAGGGTGCTACTTCCCCGGCACGTTCGACCACGAGCCAGCGCTCTTGTTCGGGGAAGAGTTAGTCCGAGAACCCGGGTAGGCCGCTGGAGCGGACCCGGTCGATCTCGAAGTGGGAGCGAGGCGCTGACCCTCCTCCCAAGGCGAAGGCTCAGGACGCACCTAAGGTGGTGAGGGCTCTGATCCACCCGGCTAAGGCCTCTACTGAAGTGGTCGCTGCGACCCTGGCAGAGCAGGCTGAGACTACGCCAATGGAAACGGCCTCTGGGGCCAGAGTATCCCTGCCGCCGCGGAGGGAATCCTCTTTCCAGCCCATCGCTAAGACCCCGGTGAAGCCCCCGGCTGAAAAAGAGGGGGGGGCGGTGGCCATTACAGACTCGGAATCAGCCTCTGAGGAGGAACTGGTGGAGACCGAGAGGGACCTCAACGAAAGGTCCATGGGCCTCAACGAGAGGTTCAGAAACCTCAACGAGAGGTTTGAGAAGGTTCGATCCCAGGGGACGCTCCCTGCTGACGTGATCAAAGATAGCGACGACGAACAGGGCCCAATGGAGCGGCCATCCCGTCCGTCGCAGCCATTGCCCGAGCCCCAGGATAGCTCGGCAACCATTTTGTTGGCAATCCAATCCTTAATGTACCGAGATAAGCACGAGATTACCACGTACCCCGACGGAGGAGCCAGAACCAGGCCCGTCGGGAAGCCCTCCGAACAAGCAGAGGAGAGTCTACCCCGCTCCACCCAGAGGATACGGCGACGGGGACGGACGATGACAGCGGCAATGACACAGCAGACATCCTGTCGTCACCCCCCCCTGCGGGCGTCCCCAGCCAACGAGGTTGGCTCTTTCCAGGCCATGATAACCAGGGCATCCGAGCTCTTCCAGCTGTGCCCTGAAGAACAGAAAAAGGAGGGATTTCTGTACCAACGACGAGAGGCTAAGAGGAAGACGGTCCTCGTGGTGCCTTTACTCGACGACATCTGGGACGAGGGGCTTGCTGTCCTCAAGAACCCTGCCACGACACCCGCCAAGAGGGAGAGGTACAAGAAGAAGTACAGAGTCCCCGATGCCTCCCCCTTGTGCCTCAGGGCCCAGCCCACGCCGGACTTGGTCGTCTCAGCAGCAGCTAAGAAGAAGGCAGAGGGTACGGCGGCTTCAACTTCCACTTCTCCGCTGGACAACGAGGGCAAGAAGTTGGACTCTATGGGACGACGTGTCATCTCGTCGGTGGCGACGATGATTAAGGCGGCCAATGCCTTGGCGATCGTGGCCCGCTACGACAGGGAGCTCTGGTGCAAGATAGCTCTCCTGCTAGATTTCCTGCCTGATGACAAAAGGGCGGAGGCCCTAGAAATTCTGCAGGAGGGCGAGGTGGCATCGGATCACGCCATAACGGTGGCGATGGACATCGCGGATACCGGATTTCGCCAGCTGGGCAATGGAGTTTGCCTCCGACGACGGGGATGGCTCAAGGCGACAGACTTTCGCCAGGACGTCCAGTCCAGAGTGTTGGACATGCCGTTCGACGGCAACAACCTCTTTGGTAAGGCGGTGGATAAGTCTCTACAGGCCATCAAGACCGACTCAGAGACGGCCCGGGCCCTTGGGTTGCTTCAGCAGCGACGGCCCTTTCGGAGCCCCGGAGGCAGACAGGGTGCCTCCAAAGGATCCAGCGGTGGCTCCTCCGCTTACCGCCAGGCGGCCCGCTCCTCCTCCCAGGAGGCCTACAGAGGTCGCGGCAAGCAAGGGGGATCCCGCCGTCGTCGTCAAGGAGGCCAAGGCGGCAAGGCCTCCTCCAAACAAGACTGACCCTGTCTGTGCCATCGGGTCCCCACCGAAGCACCCGGGTGGGAGGCCGGCTGACGAAGTTCGTCAGCGTGTGGGAGTCCATCTCCACTGACCATTGGGTGCTGGACACCCTGGCCAACGGGCACTCGCTGGAATTCCAAAATTAGTGCCCTAGCATTCCTCCCGTGGCCAGGAAGGAGAATCACGTCCCTCAACTGCTGTTGGAAGTAAAGGCGATGCTCAAGAAAGGTGCCATGGAGCTCATCCCCAGGAGGCTCTGGGGCTCCGGAGTGTACTCAAGGTACTTCCTCGTCAGAAAGAAGACAGGCGGTTGGCGCCCCATCCTAGACCTGCATCGGTTAAACAAATACATCAAGGCACAGAAATTCAGGATGGTCACCCTCAAGCACGTGCTGGGGCAGATGGAGGAAGGCGACTTACTATCGTCGTTGGACCTGGAGGATGCTTACTTCCACATCCCCATTCTAAAAAGACACAGGTAGTTCCTCAGGTTCGTGGTTCAAGGAAGCCACTACCAATTCAGAGCCCTACCGTTCGGATAAAAGTTGGCACCCAGGGTTTTCACCAAGTGCCTGGCACCAGTGGCGGCGCGGCTGCGCCTGCAGGGGATCCACGTCTACCCCTACCTGGACGACTGGCTAATCCGGGCAAGGTCAAGGGAACTCACCGTCTATCATACGGCGAGGACCGTCCGGTTGCTCACGGAGGTGGGGTTCTCCATCAAATACCCCAAATCCCACCTGGTTCCATCGCAAGTAGCACTGTTTTTGGGGGCGAAGCTCGATATAGTGGAGCAATTGGCCTCCCCTTCAGAGGAGAGTACCAAGACCATTCTGGGCAAGGTACGGCGCCTGTTAGCCACGGACATGACCAGGGTGAGGTCCATCAAGTCCCTTCTCGGGATGATGTCCTCATGCATCTACCTTATACCCCTTTGCAGACTTCGGATGCGTCCGCTACAGGAGTTCCTCGACGCCCGCTGGTTTCAGGCGAGGGGCTGCTTCGAGGACAGGATCCCCCTCGACGAGGAGTTCCGTCGGGCGATCCTATGGTGGGGCACCCGGGCTCACCTCACGACGGGCACGGACTTTCAAACCCTGGCATTTCAGGAGACGGTGACCACGGACGCCTCTCTGGAGGGTTGGGGGGGCCCACACCGGAGATCTCCACGCAAGAGGCCTTTGTCTCCCGGAGGAGAGGTCTCTTCACATCAACATTTTGGAGTTCCTTGCAGTTTTCTGGGCGCTGAAGTCGTTCCTCCCGTCCCTCAAGAACAAAGTGGTGAGGGTCTTCACCGACAACGATGTTCTACATACGGAAGCAGGGGGGCACCAGATCCCCAGCCCTATCCAAGGAGGCCCAGGATCTGTGGCACTGGGCCGTCGCCCAGGGGATGTTTCTGGTTCACTTCCACCTGGCAGGAATAAAAAAACACCATCGCCGACTCACTCAGCAGGGAGCTGCGCTCATGCCACAAGTGGGAACTGCGCCAGGATCAAGTGGATCGACTCCTCCGACGATGGGGCAAACCCCAGATCGACCTGTTCACGACGGCGACGAACTCCAAGTGCCAGAGGTTCGCCAGCAGGTTCCCACAGCCGAGGAGCATGGGCGATGCTTTCTCGTTCCCTTGGGATGGCCTGTTTCTACACGCGTTCCCTCCATTGTCGTTGCTGCTCCGCCTCATCAGCCAGCTCAAGAAGTCCAGGTGCAGGATGATCCTCGTCGCACTGGCGTGGCCAAGGCAGGTCTGGTTCCTGGACCTTCTGGACTTATCAACGTCCCCGCCAGTCAGGCTGCCGGCGGACACGGATCTTCTCTCCAGAGAAGGAGGCACCATTCTATACCACGACCCACAGTCGCTGAACTTGCAGGCCTGGCTCCTGCAGCACTAGAGTTTGGAGGGTATGATATACCGGCTGATTGCACAGAGGTTCTTGCAAAGGCCAGGGCGTCCTCAACTCTCAAGTGTTACGGTCATAAATGGAAGAGGTTCTTTGTCTGGTGCCGTGCACAGAAGATTAACCCTCTGCGGATTTCGGCCCCTCAAGTGCTGCCGTACCTACTGTCGCTGGCCAAAGCTGGACTGGCTCACGCCGCCATAAAAATACATCTGGCTGCCATCTCCCGATATACCAGGACTACGGGACGGGCGTCCTTGTGGTCTCATCGCCTGGTAAAGGAATTTATGAAGGGACTATTCCGGTCATTCCCGCTGGTGAAGGCCCCTGCCCCGGCGTGGGAGCTTAATGTGGTGCTGACCAGGCTCATGGGAGCCCCATTCAAGCCTATGCATTCGGCGCCTTTGAAGTTCCTGTCATGGAAGACAGCGTTCCTCGTGGCCATCACCTCTGCACGACGAGTGGGAGAGATTCAGGCCCTATCTTGCAAGCCTCCATACTTGACTTTTCATGACACGAGGGTGGTGCTGAGGACGCACCCCTCCTTCATGCCCAAGGTGCCGTCGGACTTCCACCTCAACGAGCCCTTGGTGTTACCAGTTTTCTTCCCGTCGCCTTCGACGCCGGCCGAGAGGACTTTGCACTCGCTGGATGTAGCTAGAGCGCTGAAGTTCTACGTGGACCGCACAAAGAGTTTTCGGAAGACGTCACAACTATTTGTGAACTTCGGGTCTGTGAATCAAGGGAAGGCTCTCTCGAAGACTTCCATTTCCAGATGGCTCTCCGGCTGCATCATGCATTGTCACAGGTTGGCAAACCGACCGTTGCCCGGCTGTCGGCTGTCCGAGAGCCCATTCGACCAGAGCGATCGCTGCTACCACGGCGTTGCTGTCTGGTGTGCCCCTGCTGGACATCTGCAGGGCTGCTATGTGGAGGTCGACGCACACCTTCACAAGATTCTACTGCGTCGATCGGGACTCCAGGGAGGAGTCCAGGGTCGGCCAAGCAGTGCTGCGCAACCTGTTCGCTTAAGGTGAGCCTGGTGAGGAGGTAAGAGATGCTTAATGTTGAGTTGTTGTATTGCTTAATGTTGAGCCTGTTGCCACCTCACGTGGTTGTGCATGTGTATACTGCTATGTATTCTTTTATTCATGAGCATGTGAATCCATGCCAGACCCCATGCTGGAGAAGGAACAACTTACTTACCTGTAACTGTTGTTCTCCAGCATGGGTCTGGCATGGGTTCACATGCGAACCCTCCCACCTTCCCCTCTGTGGCTCTTCACTTGGTCATAGTGCCACTTGGCGTGATACCAAATCTGAGGATGGCTGCCAGAGGTGGGGCTTAAGGAGAGGGCAGTCATTGGCTGGGGGCAGTATGACCCAGAGATCGGTGATTGGTTACTACTAAGAAAGACAGATCAGAAACAAAACTGATACTGATTTTTTCTTTACCGAGGATTCCCAGCCTGACGACGGGGAATATTCATGAGCATGTGAATCCATGCCAGACCCATGCTGGAGAACAACAGTTACAGGTAAGTAACTTGTTCCTTTCACAACTATTGATCGTGGTCCACCCCCATATGCACTTGCTTCCCTATGAGCTCTCTCACTGTGTACCTTCTTGCCTCAAAGAGCTGATTTATAATGTCTTGGACCATTCTCTCCAACTGGAGTTGGGTTTCCCCTTCTTTTTCCTCCAATCCTAGTATGCGCAGGTTCAACCTCCTCTCTCTATTTTCCATATCGTCCATTTTGAGGGACAGTTCTTCTTCTCTTAGTTCAATGTTCGTCATTCTCGCGTTTAACTTAATTTCTACTAATTCCATATTCATTTGGTTGTGTTCCAGATTTTCAACTTTGCCTTCAATGCTTTCTACCTTTCCTCTGATTTCCGCGATGGACGTTTGAATGTCCGCCTTAGGGCCCTGATCTCTGCATAATCCCAGTTATCTTCTTTCGTGGATGTGTTGCTCATTGTGAGGGTGATCGTGGAGGGGACCCAAGCTCTTGGGGATGTCTTCTTCGGTATTGCTGCAGCCTATCTAGGCCTCTTTCAGTGGGGGGGTCCCGTTCTGTCTGTCTCCCCTTCTGATCGTAGGGCCTTGGTGATGCAAGGGGCTGCCCCTTGAATCTCTGACTTATTTTCCAGGGTTATTGCTTATTGGGATTTTGTGGGGCTATGGCAGACTGCATCAAGACGTATAGGGGCTCTCTGGTTGTCTTGGGAGGGGGGCCTTATGAGTGTTGTCACTGTAGCTGACTTAGGTCCCTTCTCCAGCAGGTAATAGGGAGGTCTTACCACCCCGATGAGGTGTGTCAAAGGGGTAGCTGCCTCCTATGCACTTCTTTAAGTTCTGCTTGGGGTGCCAATTCTGCTGCTGGCTCGTGCAGTGCGTGATTTCACTTGGAAGCTCGTTCCATAACGATTCCGATAGTCAGGATTGTCTTATGATTGGCTCATGGAAAGGGGGTGCCAATCGGCCTTAATTTTTACAGTTCTGTTGGGGGGGGGTGGTGCTTGCCCTCCCGTGTGGTGATCGATTACCTCCCCAGGAGGAACGTCTCTATCCTTCCTTGGATGAGGGCTGGTGCTTTTAAAAGCGCCTGATCCTCCTTTTGTGGCACGCGTTAGTCTTCCCTGGGTGTCGCGGTACCCAACCGCCATTCCACCTAGCCACTGGCGAGTGCTCCCTCTCTCTATCTCGGAGCCCTTACCCCTCTCTATTGCTAGATAAATAGCAGGGGCACCTCTCACCTCGCGATTGTCTTTTTCTGCTTGCTCCTCTGATGCTCCTCTTGCCACGGCTTTGATGTAGGGCATCTGACCCCTCCCTCGTTTCTCCACGTCGGGTCCTCCCCAACTCCCAGGCCTCCTCCTTGTTTTTAGCCGTGTTTGAGTCGGTGCGGAGTCGGTTCCCCCATATAGAGTTGTAGAGCGGGGGTGGCTTCCCCCCTATCCGCTTCCGCTCCCCGCGTGCTGCCTATGCCCGGGTGCTCATTCCATGCACCCCGTCAGGCGGCTGCCCTAGCATAGCTGATATTAAAGTTCACTCTGGACCGGAGCACTGCACGTCTTCCATCGGCTGCACTGCCTCCACCTCTCCGAGACAGCAGCACTATGACACTTTTCACGCTGGCTCCTTCCTCAGGGACGAGGCGGGCACAGGAGCCTCCACACGCTCTGCTCCGATTTCACCCTTTCCACCATCCCCTAAACCGAGTGGCGACGCCTCTGCTGGTTCGTGCATGGGTCCGGTTCACTCTCCGGCTTGTCAGGTGTATCGACCCACGTTCAAGTTATTATGCTGCAACATTTGGTGCTGTGGGGTTAGAAAATCCAAGATGGCCGAAAAGCCCACATTTGCACCAGAATCCAGGAAAACCGCGCAGTTTTGCGCACACCAAAATGGTCGCCTGACCTGCCACCCACCAGTGCGAGCATGATGGGCCAGAAGTGCCATGAGCGAAACCAGTGCAAAGAAAGATGCTTCTGTTCAAAATCTGTTTTTATTAATGTCAGAAATTGCTAAGATTGTGGGCACAAAAACACCAAACAAAAATCCAACTCTGCTTGAGTGTTCTACTTTATTCTACTGCAGATCCACATCAATGCCATGTTAAGCCAGGATCATATACTATCAAGTAAAATCCCCTTTTTGAAATGGATTAATTCAAGACAGCTCCCAAAAATGGGTGCAGTACCGGCGCTCAACACTAACCGGCGCTAGCGGTCTAAACTCTGACTGGGGACCTGTATTTCAGAAGCTAAACAGCATCCTGAGCTATCTGGGACTTCAAAGGCTTGCTGATTAATGAGAATTCTCAACACCTACTGTTCCTGGGTCCTATACTAGAAGGCAGTCTGATTCAATTAACTGTTCAAGAGGCCTCTGTTCATGGGAAGTCTTCACACCTGCTCTTACCACCAACAGTACAGGATGTCGCCTTGACATGTAAATTAGGAGGGGAGGAGAGCTTCCTGCTGCCTGGAAGAAAGGAACAATAGCCTCTTTAAATTGAACAGGATATGCTGATTTGAGGTGTAATTGTCAACAGTTGCTCTGGCAGGAAAGCATGTGACATCTGACTCAGCCAGCTAGCCAGCTAGAGGCGGGCCAGACTGGGTTGTGGATTTCATATTGCACCAAATGTATGTTTTATCAAATTGCTTATGAAATATTGTATTAAGCTGACAGAAATGTACAATTTGGAGATTCTTAATATGAAAAATGTGCCTACAATTTGAGACTAAACTCCACTCCGTGTGACGCTCTAAGACCGAACCCTGCTATTTATTAATATTGCAGACACTGTGCTTACACTAGGGAATTGAAAACTTATTGTAATGGGCTCAGGGAGGTGGTGTACCTCTGTGTCAATTTTGAGGATAAACCAATGTTGCAAAAGCTACTAAAAAGTGCAAAATGTCGTCATTTCTGAACCCATGCTCGCAGGAACATGGGGCTTGATCAGAGATCTGTCTTAATTCATCCATCATGTGTACATGTATTTTCAACAACTTGTGTATCTGGGAAATATGTGTTTTGGGTAAAATTGATTTTCTCAGTAAAAGCAAAGGGGCGTTTCTTCAATAGATTGTAAAATGGTAGCACTGGATGGCTCACAACTCTGTTCTCCAGTGAGAGCACAGAAAATCCTATAGCCTATCAGGATCCTCAGAGGGTTGGGCATAGAAAGTTAGCCTTCCCACCCACTTTCTAAAGACATAAAAGGAGTCATTGAGACCCAGGTAGCAACATTCACTTTCCACATTCAAAGTGATTTCTTGCGAAGCGCTTTGCCAGAAGACTCCAGATTCCAGAACTTTGTAGCAGAGAGGCCTGATCCACAAGCTGAATCCTTTTCAGCAGGCCTCAAAATCTTTTGCAACCTAATTAAACGCTTCAACAGCTGGGCTGTGCTGTTTGATTCTGGCTAGAACCCTTTGCCAGAACCCAGAAAGCAGTGCTGCATCCAGAGAGACCCAGACCAGATCGCTGTGCAGTGCCAAGAACTTTTGCCAGAACCAGAGACCAGACCAGACCAGTCCGCTGTGCAGTGCCGATAGCAGACCCAGACCAGATCGCTGTGAGCAGAACCAGTACCAGAGACCGTCCGTGGCGAGTGAAGCCCAAACCTGACCAGACCTTGATGGCCTGTTTCAAATTTGTAGTGTGAATACTCAGCCAGAACTGTGCAAAACCAATCTCTTAGTCTAAAATAATCTAATTCAAACCATTTCCACCTATTTAAAACTGCATCATAGAAATCGTGTGTCCATTCTGTGATTTCGAACCTGTGAAAGCGTCATTTGTTATTTGCATCTTACTTTATTTCTGAGAATCTACCTCCATTAAATCATCCGTATCTTTTGAACTGCGTGTCCTAGGAGCGAACTTTCATTTAAAGCCAAGAATCTAAGCTTTCCAACAAGCCCTAAACCGACTTTCTACTCCTTATAGTTTTTCTGTAATCGCGCTCGACGCACTCGGAAAAAGTGCAGCGAATTGCAACTAGCTCATTTCACCACTAAATAGCTGCTTTTGCTTTGCATTGCTGAAATCCGTTTTCAACCTGATAATCCCTCATGAATCACTGATAGTGTTGACCTGAACCAATCTTAAGTAGCTATCACCTACCCTGAATCTCCTATAGGGAATTAAAATCATTTTTAGCATATTTTCACTTCTTTGCAAATCACATTTAAAGTATTTTTGCCTGTGTTTTGAAATCATCCCTGTTGCTCTAAGCTTGTAAGGGGGAACTGAATTGGTATTGCATTTGATTGTCTTCCTGAAAATTGTGTGCTCTCCTTCCATCTCCTTATATTGCATAGTAGGGGAAGTGAATTGTCAAAAGAAAAAGTGATAATATTATCTTTTGTGGTGTTGTGTCTTGACTGTCGTGTAGCCGAAGAGTCCTCTGTCCACAAGTGCCGCACAGAGATAATCAAGGTCACTCTCTGTACAGCCTTTGAGGCCACAGGTGGGAGATGTTCTTCTGGAACTGCGGTACTCGTGGAACCCCGAACCACTGTAAAGGAAACACTGGTTAAGTGTCAAGCCAAAACAGAACCAACAACCAATCAACAAGTAAGTGGAACGGTCTTACCAAAAGGCGTCTGTGGGGTTGCGGTTGTACCTATGGGGAAGGTTCCGAGACCCAGCAAGGTTGTTCTTTTCAGTATGTAGTGATCCCAGCAATGTTGCAAGTGCCGGGCCCACCTGATGCCAGAATCCACAAAAGAAAGGCGGAACGTAGTAGGAGTCCGTGAAGCAGTCCGTGGCCGTAAAGATGATCCAATAGTAAGTACCAGAGCCAAGGGCTATCCGCTGCCAGTCCGCGAAACAAATCCGAGGTCAAGATCCAAAAAGGTGAGACAGAAGGTAAGTAGCGCCGTACAGGAATCCGAGGAAACAGCTGTGAAGCACCGAAGCACCGTGACACAGCCGTTTAAATACTGGCACTGCTATTTCCTCCCGGTCATATGACCCGCGACCGTATCACGTGAGTGTAGTCCAGAAACACGTGAGCGGAAGGTGGCGGTCATGTGACGTGGAAGAAGCCGGTCTAGCAGCCGCCACGGAAGACGCCAAAGGGGCAGACGTCTCCGCCGGCAAACAGCATGCCGACCCAAGCTTTGTGGCAATCGGCGCCGTGGCAACTGGGACGAAGAGAGAACCTGTGAGTCCCGGAACCGTGCAAGAGGGCGAGAGGTGTTCGGGGCACAGGGATGAGGAATGGGACCCCCAGAGGGACGAGTGGAGTGTGTGACATGTGGAAACCATCTCAGTTATTTCTGTGCTGCATTCTTTTCTCTCATTGCGGAAAATGCGTTTTTTTCCCCAAATTTCGGACTTTGCAGGGGCGTATGGGTAATAAATTCTGGGCCGATGTGCGCAAATCATACCTCTGCGGATTCCCACGGGTGTCCTCTTTTCGGAAATGCATGGGGTTCCCTGTTTTCCTTGGTGGCTTGGACACCCGAGGCCCATATCTGTACGTTGTGCCGGTCGGCAGAATGTCTGAGATTTCCCTCTGAAAACAGACTTGGGGTTACTTGTGTTTTAGGCTTTCCCCTTGGCGGCCAGGTAGGTGCACCCACACATGTGAGATACCGTTTTCATCGGGACACCTGTGGGAACCCGTGACGGTAGGCCATGTGTTGTTGGGGGCGTGTTTCGATGGGTGCGTCAAGCGAAATGTGCGGAAAATGCGTTTTTTTCCCCAAATTTCAGACTTTGCAGGGGTGTCTGGGTAAACAATTCTGGGGCGATGTGCGCAAATCATACCTCTGCGGATTCCCACGGGTGTCCTCTTTTCAGAAATGCATGGGGTTCCCTGTTTTCCTTAGTGGCTTGGACACCCGAGGCCCATATCTGTACGTGGTGCCGTCGGCAGTGTGTCTGAGATTTCGCTCTGAAAACAGACTTGGGGTTACTTGTGTTTTAGGCTTTCCCCTTGGCGGCCAGGTAGGTGCACCCACACATGTGAGGTACCGTTTTCATCGGGACACCTGTGGGAACGCGTGACGGTAGGCCATTTGTTGTTGGGGGCGTGTTTCGATAGGTGCGCCGAGCGAAATGTGCGGAAAATGCTTTTTTTTCCCCCAAATTTCGGACTTTGCAGGGGTGTCTGGGTAAAAATTTCTGGGGCGATGTGCGCAAATCATACCTCTGCGGATTCCCACAGGTGTCCTCTTTTCGAAAATGCATGGGGTTCCCCGTTTTCCTTGGTGGCTTGGACACCCGAGGCCCATATCTGTACGTTGTGCCGGTTGGCTGAATGTCTGAGATTTCCCTCTGAAAACAGACTTGGGGTTACTTGTGTTTTAGGCTTTCCCCTTGGCTGCCAGGTAGGTGCACCCACACATGTGAGGTACCGTTTTTATCGGGACACCTGTGGGAACGCGTGACGGTAGGCCATGTGTTGTTGGGGGCGTGTTTCGATGGGTGCGTCGAGCGAAATGTGCGGAAAAGGCATTTTTTTCCCCACATTTCGGACTTTGCGGGGCTGTCTGGGTAATAAATTCTGGGGCGATGTGCGCAAATCATACCTCTGCGGATTCCCACGGGTGTCCTCTTTTCGGAAATGCATGGGGTTACCTGTTTTCCTTGGTGGCTTGTACACGCGAGGCCCATATCTGTACGTTGTGCCGATCGGCAGAATGTCTGCGATTTCCCTCTGAAAACAGACTTGGGGTTACTTGTGTTTTAGGCTTTCCCCTTGGCGGCCAGGTAGGTGCACCCACACATGTGAGGTACCGTTTTCATCGGGACACCTGTGGGAACGCGTGACGGTAGGCCATGTGTTGTTGGAGGCGTGTTTCGATGGGTGCGTCAAGCGAAATGTGCGGAAAATGCGTTTTTTTCCCCAAATTCCGGACTTTGCAGGGGTGTCTGGGTAAACAATTCTGGGGCGATGTGCGCAAATCATACCTCTGCGGATTCCCACGGGTGTCCTCTTTTCGGAAATGCATGGGGTTCCCTGTTTTCCTTGGTGGCTTGGACACCCGAGGCCCATATCTGTACGTTGTGCCGGTCGGCAGAGTGTCTGAGATTTCGCTCTGAAAACAGACTTGGGGTTACTTGTGTTTTAGGCTTTCCCCTTGGCGGCCAGGTAGGTGCACCCACACATGTGAGGTACCGTTTTTATCGGGACACCTGTGGGAACGCGTGACGGTAGGCCATGTGTTGTTGGGGGCGTGTTTCGATGGGTGCGTCGAGCGAAATGTGCGGAAAAGGCGTTTTTTTCCCCACATTTCGGACTTTGCGGGGCTGTCTGGGTAATAAATTCTGGGACGATGTGCGCAAATCATACCTCTGCGGATTCCCATGGGTGTCCTCTTTTCGGAAATGCATGGGGTTACCTGTTTTCCTTGGTGGCTTGTACACGCGAGGCCCATATCTGTACGTTGTGCCGATCGGCAGAATGTCTGAAATTTCCCTCTGGAAACAGCCTTGGGGTTACTTGTGTTTTAGGCTTTCCCCTTGGCGGCCAGGTAGGTGCACCCACACATGTGGGGTACCGTTTTCATCGGGACACCGGTGGGAATGCGGGACGGTGTGATGCTGGAAATGCATCTGAGGGACAGGGCCTCTGAATCCTTGTCCTTTTTCTGTTTTTACCGTGTGTTCTGTTATGTTTTCTGCCCCAGAGTCCATGTGGGACTCCTGGCAGTGCAGCTCTCTCTTTTGGTTTGGTGAACAGACCCATGGGATACCCTTATGGCACCCATGGGTAGGGGTACAACCCTGTGCCCCTAGTGTATGTTTTGGGCACCTGTGGGTGGCCCCAGAGCAGGGTATGGGCTGGTGGCAGCTCCGTGCTGAGTTTGACAGGTGCTCCGGGTGTCCTCCATTTTGGGATACCCAGGCCCTGCCATTGGGATCTGTTGATTCCTGATAGGAAACAAGATGGCCCCTGTGGCCTCTTGCTTTCTATGGCCTGTTATCTTGTTTTCCCAAAGTCCTGGGAAGCCCTGTCTCTGTCCCTTCCCCCTGACTGGCTGTTGGGTGGACGTTCCATGTATGGTATTGTTGTGAAGGCCCAGCTAGACTGGCTGGAGCCTTCCCAGTGACTGTATGTTGTGAGTACCTCCTGTGGGTGGGACCTGGGTGAATGGAGTGTGTGACCAATATACACTTCTTGTTGTGGTTGTCTGGTTTCTGGCATGAGAGACAAAGACTGAGACAGCCCTGCCCGAAACTGGCCTGAATGCAGTGTGTAGTGTTGAATGGCTGGGTACTTGTCCCAATCCACATTTCTTGTTGTGAGTGTCTGGAAGGGAGGAGTGTGGCCTGAATGCACTGTGTGCCTGATTGGCTGACTGACTGCATGAATGCCCTGCTGTGTGATTGGCTGCTGAGTGTGTGCCAGCAGCGTGGATGAGAGAGAGGATAGTATATCTGGGGACCTCTCACCACTGGAAAAGTGTTCAGAAGGAACCATTGGCTCAGAAGCGACCATTGTGTTCAGAAGGGACCTTTGGTTGAGAAGCGACCATTGTGCTCCTGAAGCAGCCAGGGAGCTGAGTCTCCACTCTACGAGTAACTGGAACTGCTGATCCTAGACGTCCAGCTAGAAGAAGAAGACTTGCTGTGGCATTTGCTTCGACCGATCCGATGGCTGACAAATTCGTCGAGGGCTGACCCGAGAGAGGACCTGTTAAGGCGCCCTCTTCCCGTGCTCCGAGGGACCATCGAGCACCGCTCCATCTTCGCCGAAGCGCCCTGGAAGACAGACCCTCGAAAGACTGTCGACCCGAGACGGGACCGCTGAGGAGATCGAAGTGAAGCACCCGGACATCGACGCCGTCGAAGTCCATTGCCGTCGACCAGGGTTCGCAGGTTTGTGTAACCGCTGGAGGCCCGTCGAAGTTGTGTTGCCCAGCCGTGGGAACCACTTGACGCCGTGCCGCCAACGACCGGAGCCGTCCGCTCCTTTGCCTAAGAACATTCAATCGAAGGACTCTCTCGACCGCATCGTCGACCGCTTATCCTGCCGGAGAAAGTTGAGGCCGACCAACACGCTGAGGAGAAACCTGCTGGTGGGTTTCCCGCCACCCGACGACCTCAAAGACTCGGACGACTCGACGCCCTTGCTGGGCTTCCGTCTCTACAATCTTTGCGGTCCAGAACTATTGTCATCGTGGTGCCCCGCACACCTCCGCCTTGCAGGACGCCGACGCCGACGAGCACCGCTCGGACGAAGCTGCCGCCTCTTCGACATCGTTCTACCTCGTTTGTCGACGGACGTTCGACGCCCCGTGCCTCCCGCTTGAAAGGGAAGGCATTCAAGAAGGGCCGTCGATTCCCCGTCGCCGAACAGCGAGTCCCTCGACGTTTGTCGACGCCTCTTCGAGGAGCTCAACTCCACCAGGTACATTGGGGGGGTAAAAACATTATAGGAGAGAATAAGACTTGCAGAGCAATATATGGACTGGGCTTGTGTTATATCTTTCTTTACAGGTTGCCCAGGTGGGGGGATCTCCACACAGAACTGTGTCCAGTGGTAGGGGCCAGTATTCTGCCTATTGCTCAACCATCTTATTTTCTCTCCTCTTTCTATTGCTGGTTTCACTCTATTGGTCTGTGTGACATTGTACAGTATTGTTCCACTTTAGGATTGTAAATATTTGTCATTGTAGATTTTACCGGAGTACAAAGTGAGTTATCATGATAAATGTACATAACCTTAACTATTGATTATATAAAGACTGTGTTCTAACCAATACAGAGTGTGGATATTCCTTTGTGGGGGCTTGGGGGATACACTGTACTTAAGAACCAGCCTGCATCACCTCCTGAGAAGCTAGGCCTTGATTGCTCGACCATTGCTACCGAATAGAGAATCTTGGCTGGGGTCTCCTGTGCCACTCCTCCACCATATAGGGAGCGGAAGTACAGACACCCCCCACCGGTCGTTGAGGCCCGTCTCTCACAGACGGTAGGCCATGTGTTGTGTTTGTGTGGTTTTCATAACGTTTTGACCCATTTGCTGGTGCCCTTTGTCTCACAACCCTTTCTTTTCCCAAATGTGACCTACATTCAGTCGCTGCTTTAGCCACCATACACTTTTGTAACCTGCACAAGTCACCTACCCTTGAAAAGGTCTGCCTGTGCTCTTTCAAAAAATGTATGGCTGCCGTTCCTCACCACATTGGTTTTCCCAATTTACACTTGCTAAGTGCGTCTGGTCAGGCCGTGAGCGTAAAACTCCTGTGTACCATGGCTCAGTGTTTGGCTTGTGGTATTGCTTGTTTTGTAAAAACACTACAAAAATGGTATGCTCTCCTAACTGCAAGAGTCGGGGGAATGTAGCGGAGCATAGCTTTTCTCAAAATTCCTAGAATCCATTGCCGTACCAAGCCAACCATGTCCAACACATACCTTTTTTTCAGTCATTTTCCGCTTTTCCCCCATTCGATGGCAGTTTCCCCTACCTAGTTGTTGCCTGACCTATGCAAATCACCCCTTACTAAACTTGGAATTTTGTCTACTTTTCAGAAATATATGCCTTTCTGTCCTCCAATTTGGCTTTCCTGCCCTTTTCTTCCATTCCGTCCATGCATGTCCAATTGGCAAAAATGGCAAAAATCGCCTACCTCTCACAAAACGGTTGATAATCACATCAAAATATTTTTTTTCCATTTCCACTCAACCTGTTCCTGAAAGCCACGAAATTGGGGAACTCAGCACAGCAAACCATTTGTTCCTAGCTCTTACAAGGAAAAAACCACAGGCTTCTTTGTACATCATTTTATTGGCATTTTTTGAAAAAACCCAAAATGTTCGCACTTTTTCCTTATTTTCTCTCACCCCCCTACAGCAACCTGGGATTCCTGGGTGGCGTTACGACCACCTACATGTGGGAAAAAAGGAGCCAAATTTGGCCGAGATATCACATGTAACAAAAAAGTTACAAGCCATTGAAAGGCCACATACCAAAATCACCAAAAAAGGCCCTGGCACTGGGGAGAAATACCCATGGCACTTAAAGGGTTAATACAGCGTGCTAACTGACAGGATACATAAATCCTGTTGGATCGCCACGCAGTGTTACATTGTAAAAGCACCCCTCAAAAGAAGGACGCTCTAAGGAGACGGTCTGTTTTGCAAAATAAAATACTAACTTCTGTAAGTCAGGAAGGAAATTCATATCCAGAATGACGACCTTGGTACATATCAAAATAGCCAGAGAGCACCTCTACAGAAGCTATTTGTGAGAGGCGAATGGACGGAACAGGACCAGAATGTGTGGTTGCAGGCAATCGCGCATCAGGTCACTGTAACTGGGTGAGATATATGGAGAGATCAGGGTCCCTTACATGTGGCCCTGAGTGAACTATATATGGCCCCTAAGGCCAAGGATGAGCACAACAAGATTGCCAGGGTAGCGGCATATTTATATTTATATATGGGAGACATACAGGACAAATGTGCTGAAGGCCAAGATCTGGCAAATAGGCAACTGATGGCATTAGAGAAGGCCCAATCTGACCTGGTCTCTTCCGAGCACAGGCTGCAGAGGAGCCAGGAGTCAGAAAATGATAGTAGGCAGTATATCATTAAAATAAAAGAGGATATGGGTATCCTGCAACAGGAAAGGTGTGACCAGGATACCAGATTTCTGGCCTTGCAGAAGGAGTACCAGGAAGGTTTGGACGCCCTACTGCAGAGCCAGAAAAAGCTGGAGCAACAACTGGACTTCAATAGGGTATGCTCAGAGCAGGTAGTCACCCTGCAAAGCCACCTAGATAGGGAGAAGGCACAGAGAAACAAACTGATTCTGAAAGACCTGGATACCCAGACAGAATTTGAGGAAGACTGCCATAAATCTGGTGCCCTTAAAAGGCAGAGGGACGTCCTGGCGGCACGGATGCAGGCTCTTAGTCAGGAAAGGGACACCTTAGGCCAGGAAGTCTGCCAATTAAAAGGAAAAATTGAAGAAAATCACTTGGCCCTCCAGGGACTGGGTGACCTCCAAAAAGATCATCAGAACTTGTTAGAGCACACCAGGAGGGTGGAAGATGCTCTGGCAAGAAAGGAACAGGCCAGTAGGGATGGGACTCAGGAGGTAACACTCCTGCAGCAAAGACTGGCCCGGTACGCCAGGACCAACCAGGAGGCACAGAGAGAGAATGAGGCTCTCTGTCAGCACAATGATAGGCTTCAGCAACAGGTAGCCATGCAGGAGAGACTGATAGTCTAGTAAGGCCTTGGTTGAGGAACTGAAAGCACAGGCTCTTCAATTACAACAGGGAGCAGGGGCTGATAGAGATGAGGTTCACTGGGAAAGGGAGACACCTGAGCATAACCTCAGGAGCCCTAGTACCGGAGGCCTTCATCCCTCCCAGTCCCTGGACTCTGCCACCCCCATGTCCTCTGGCGCACATGAGCCCAGGGCCACGGGGATGGCAGATTACTATCCAGCCAAAAGTATGGGGCTCATAGGCCAGTACCTCCCCGGAATGGATGAGCGGGCATCTGGGTATGCTCACCCAAGTACAGTGCCATTTAGTAGGGAACCCCAGGAGAGTAGGCCGACTAAGGGCATCCTGAAAACCTCCGCCCAGTTAGGTCAGTGGGGGGGGGTATTCATCAAATCCTGGCAGGAAGGAGGAATCTGAAGACTCCTCTGAGCGTCACAGGACCCAGGAGGCCAGGTCCCCACATTCTGCCAGCCATTCCCAGGCTCGCAGAATCCGGGAAAACCTGGAAGATGGGACGGGCACCTCTGGGAGCAGTGCTTCTGAGTCAGAGGATGAATGGACCAGGGTTACCTGAACTAAAAAGGCCAATAAGGCAAAAAAGGGCCTTGCTTAAGGACCCCTTAAAACAGATTAAGGCAATAAGGAATGTCATCACCCCTTATCACAAGAACGCCAAGTATTCTGTTTGGGAACACTTGGAGCTTTATGAGCAAATGATGGAGACTTTCCATTTGAAGGACAGCAGTAGCTGCATTCAGTATGTCAAATGGACATTCTCCCCAGAATAATCCAGTTTCTTTGTGGGACTGGAGGACCAAAACCATTCAAGATGGTCCACATATAGGGCGGCCATCTTGAAACATTTTTCTGTTCACAGAAATCCCCAAGAGGCTCGCAAGGCAGTCTACAATTTGCAATGTGGGGAGTATCAGGCCCCACAAGAATTTGTGCAGGAATTGAAGCGTGCCTTTGCGCAGACTACCAAAAGGGTGCGCACGGACAGTAAAGAGTTTGTAAATATGTTTTTCCATGCCTTACCCAAATACATTTTTTTTTTAAACGGTTTTTATTATTTTTTAAAACAAACAAACAATACAAACCAAACTAGCAGCGTTATTTGCAACAAAACACATGAACATCAATTAATGAACACCACTGCTCCCCCAATCCCTCCCCCCTCAAGAGCTTGTTTATCTTTCTCATTCCGTATCTGCTACGTGTGGCAGGGTATCGCTTTCTTCTGAGACTGCAGAATCCGTTATTGTACCAAACAGTCCTGTTATTAACTCTCCATGCTAGCAAGGTACTCACTTCTTCTTCCCCACACTTGCTACATGCCTCCTGCCATACCACCGTTTCAGCCTCCGCCCATTTTTGCAAATCCCGCCACCATACCTCGACCAGTGGCTTATGGCACTGCTTCCAGCCCATGGCAATCCTTCGTTTTGCAAGCACATATGCCAAGTCCTTCAGTTTCCCAACATGTTTAATATTCCGTGGTCTGGGAAACCCTCCCAACAGGCAGGCCCAGGCTGTATCTATAGTGAGCATGACCCCTTTGTCCGCTAGTTTTTGTGCCACTTCCCCCCCAAAAACTCTCAATCACTGGGCAAGACCAAAACATGTGTGTCATATCAGCATCTTCCTTATCGCATTTTGGGCACGCTTGTCGTCCCGCATTTACAAACTTTGATATTCTCATCAGGGTCAGGTAGGCTCTGTGCGTTATGTACAACTGTATTTGTTGTAATCTGGCATTTCTGGACACTTTCTTGTGGTATCCCATAGCACGCTCCCACATCCCATTGGTCATCTGTGCTCCCACCTCTGCTTCCCAATCCAGCCTCAAATGCGTCAAATCCTTCCCTACCTGGGTCATCACCATCACGTACAGTCTAGAGATCTCGTGCCCTCCTTCTGACATGTCATATATTGTCCCCATGGTGGCGTCTGGCTCCTCCGCCAATGCAGTCTCAGGCCAGGTTTTACGAATAATCTGCACCAGCCTCAGATACGTGACATATTGGCTTCTATGCAAGCCCGCCTCTTCCCCTAGTTCTTCAAAATCCTTAATGACCCCCTCTTGCCAGACATCTCCCAATATAACTAGCCCGACCGACTCCCAGTAGGTCCTGATTATCATTCTTAGTTGTTTGTCTTCCCCTGCCAAGGCCACCAGCGGCACTTGCAGGGAACACGGGTATGGGTTCTCCATCAGTCGACATACTCTACGCCACATCTTCCACCCAAGCAACATCATACCCGGGCGCTCCTTCATTTCAGGTCTAGGCAACCCAATAATTTCCTTTAGGTAGAACGGAGTACAGTCCTGTCCAAACAGCCTAAATTCGGGAGTTACCTCATCAGAGAGCCATTTGGCCACATATTGCAACTGGCCAGCTACATAATAGGCCTCAAAATTAGACAGCTTAATACCCCGTCTTTCATAGAAGTTTTACAACTTCCATAGCACCACTCTATTCCGAGTGCCATGCCATAGGAAGTCTCTGCACATACTATTCAGCTTGGCAAAAAACTTTTTAGGTATCATGTACGGAATATTGCTGAAAAAATGTCAGAGCCTGGGCAGGACCACCCTTTTGAACATCGCCCCCCGTCCCATCATCGCCAGCGGCAACTTCTCCCAGAACTTCATACTTATACAGATTTTTTCCACAACCACCTCGGTATTATGCAAATGTTCCTCCTCTACCGTGTGATACACATCTATTCTGAGGTAGCGGAAGGAGCCAACCGCCCATGGTACCGACAACACTGGCAACCGCTCCAGAGGGGTTCCTCTGTAGCTACCCAATGGGAACATGCTCGATTTTTGGGGGTTCACCGCTATGCCAGACAGTTCTGCATACCTTTCCATTACCTCTAGAATATATTGAAGATTTTCCCCCGGATATTTCAGATATAATAGCAAATCGTCAGCATACAAGGATATTAGGTGTTTCTCTCCCCCTACCGCAATGCCTATCATGTCATATTGTTGTCTAAGGTACACTACTAGGGGCTCCAGGGCCAGAATATATAACATCGGGGACCAGGGGCACCCTGGTCTGGTGCCTCTGCTAAGTTGCCACCTCTCGGATATCACCGCTCCTGTGCGTACCCTAGCCAGCGGTTCACTGTACAGCAATTTCGCCCACCTAACATAGCCCGGCCCCATCCCGTATTCCCTCAGGGCCTCCAGCAACCATGGCCACCTCACTGAATCGAAAGCTTTGACTGCATCTAGGGACACAACCGCCATTTCACCCTCGCTCTTGTTCCCCTCTTCAATCACCCGGTGGAGTTGCCTATGGTTGTGGGTTATATTTCTGTTGGGGATATAACCTGTCTGGTTCGGGTGTATCAGTTTACTAATAATTCTACGCAACCTATTGGCCAGGACCGCCGTCAATATCTTTCCGTCCTGGCTCAACATTGACAAAGGCGTTGGAGCCGCAGCTATGCCCTGGCTTGTTGGGCTTAGGAAGCGGTATAATTATCGCTTCTCTAAGCGATTCCGGCAGCCGGCCCACCTCAAAAGACTCATTGAGCATTTCTAGCATGGGGGGAGTACCTCCTCTCTATATGCTTTATAAAACTCGCTAGGGAGTCCGTCCGCACCCAGGGTCTTACAGGTGGGCAGCTGCTTCACCACCTCCTCCAATTCCTCTAGAGTAATCGGTGCAACCAGCTCCTCCCTTTCTTCAGCACTAATCTTACGTAATTCTATGTCTCTTAAAGTTTCTCTTATCTCCTCTCGATTGCCCCCCCCTTTGTCCTCATATAATGCCCTGTGATAGTCTGAGAATGCCTCATTGACTCCCTCTTGGGTGTCCGCTGCCTCCCCATCCTCTCTGGTTATCGTCCTAATCGGGGGCATAGGGATTTCACTCTTATATAACCACGCCAAAAGGCGGCCGGTTTTATCCCCACCTGCATGCTGTCTCTCAACATACTTCTTATAGTTAAGGTTGCAGAGCCTTTCCCAAAGCTCTGCACACCGCTGCTGCAGTTTGAGTACTAGTTCCGCATCCCCTCCTGCCCTATTGATGTCCCGTTCCAGTTCACCTTCAGCTTCCCCTAACTCCATTAGGACCCCATCCTGTAGGCCCTTTGATTTAGCAATTGCAGCACCCCGCAATACCACCTTAAAGGCTTCCCAGAGCATGCCCGCTGAATCCACACTGCCAGTGTTTTCCTCGAAATAATGTGTGATCTCATCCCTGATATCCTCTCTTGGAGGCGCCACGTCGGTATCCGCACTCTGGGGCGGCAGTACTGCCATCCCAGAACCAGAGGCGAGTGGTCCGACAGGACCCTCGCTTTGTAGTCTATTTGGGTGGTCTCTATCACCAAATCTGGCGTGGCAAAAAAATAATCAAGTCTCGTATGCAGTTGTTGCGGGGCTGAGTAATGCGAGTACTGTCTTTCATTAGGATGTTTCAGCCTCCAAACATCTGCCAGCCCGAAGTCGTCGAGCAGTGTCTGCAATGTCCTGGCCGCTGGGGTGGGCCTATCAATCTTATCATTGGATCTGTCTACCTTGGGATTAAGCACGCAGTTAAAATCCCCTCCCCAAATAACCGCCCCCCCACACACGCACCCAGGTTGGTACACAGAGTCCTAAAATATGCCGCCGTATTTTGATTGGGGGCATACGTATTTACAATGCACACCTCCCTAGGCCATCCTCCCCTCCATATCCACCACCTCTTGTGTAAGTTGGAGCGGAACGTGCGGTGCCACCCAGAACAACACTCCCCTAGCATAGGCAGAATACGGAGAGCCCACTACAGTACCTCTCTACTTCTTCCTCACCAGTTCCAACTTTTGCCGGGTCAGATGCTTCTCTTGCAACAGTGCAATATCAATCTTCTGTCTTTTCAAATACATCATGACCTTGTTCCTCTTTAAGTAACTATTGAGTCCCCTGACATTCCACGTTATGATCTTAAGATCCCCCATAACCCCAAATACATAATGACCCAGCTAGTGAGAGATTTTCATGAGAGAAGGTCACTAGACTGGGTCATTGAACAGGCTACCCGGATCTATGAGGTGCAGAAGCCCATAGAAAATAAAAATAACGCTCAGAAAAGCCCCAAACCGACCAGCACCCCTGCTGCTGCCAAGGTGGCAGAGGTAAAGGTTGCCCCCATTTTAGATTTGGAGATGGGGGGGCCTAAAAACCTGCCTGCACCGAATAATTCTCAGCCCAGAAGGCCCTCGGGCCAGTCACAGACAGGGAGTCAAGGAGGTAGTCCCACAAATGGGGTCCCTCGCTCCCCTGACTATGTAAGTCCCCGCTTACGGAAACCGACCCATCCTGGGGTATGTGTGGACTCCTCCAGCCCAAGGGGGGGGATCCAACCAGGCACCCAACCCAGGGAACTTCCCTCCTAACTTCCCACAGGAGGGCAGAAATTCACCAAACCGTGGGCAGAACTTTTTCCCCTGGTATCCACCCAACTTCCAACCCCAAAATCATCCATCCTTCTTTCCCCAATTCCCTGAGCCCAGACCACCTAATCGGTGAGAGGGGAGGTCAAGGGTGGAGGAGTACCGAAATCTTCCCAACCCGGGGTACTACCAGAGAAGGGATAGCTACCCTTCCCGGGATCAGCCCAGGGGAGAAAATAGAACCCTGTATCAACCCCGTATCAGCCTGAGCGGGTTTCACAGTTAGAGCGCCAGGTCCAAAATATGGCACGGGATCTGGGTCACACGCTGAGGGCTCAACAGAACCCTCAGATGAGCATGCCGGCGCAGAATGCCCCCAACTCTGAGCCTGGTGCTCCAGAACAATGACGGGGGCAGCAACCCGATAACCTACCGGTTCCCAGGGAGGAGGCACAAGGGGAAGGGGGGTGTAAAGCCTTGGAGGAAGCTTCCTTCCCCACTTGTAAACAGCCCCTGGAAACCCAGGAACTGGAAACAAAATCTCCTACCCCTGAAAGTCTGCCACCCAAGGAGCAGAGAGGAGGTAGGAGAAACAAAGGACCCAAACAGACCCAGTTTGTGGAGGAGGTACAGATCTTCCAATTTGAGGGAGAGGGATCCTCAGAGGATCCTGGGAAAAAGATCTTCTCCTTCAGAGATGGGGGAACTCCTCCCAAAGAAAGATTGGTCCCAAGGGATTCACATCCCGACTGGGGAGATGTGGGGACTGAGCTAGCGCCGCCCATCATCTCATCCCAGAACCAACCGCATCAAAATCCCCTGGTTCAAAGCCATCCTGGTGACTGCCCCCAAAAAGGGGGGGGGGCCCAGAACCGGAACCAGGGGAAACCACAATGGCTCTGATTTCCAGTTGCCAACTTTTTCTTGCAGATTCCCATGACTCTCCACAGAATTCGGCCCAAATCTCTTCTCTCACAATGTCCAAAACTAAAAAATTAGCCTACCAGTTGTCCAAAAAGGTGCATTATCTGTGCCCCCTTGAGGAGAAGGAGGGAAGATACTATGCCCCGGTACAAGTGCAGGGGCAGGGTACAATTTTGGCACTGGTGGACACTGGATCCCAAGCTACTCTTCTGTCCAGAAGGGCCTTTGATGACCTAAATGCAAGAAGGGAGAGAATTACCGTATTCCTCTCACCTCTCTTCCTGGACAACTTCAGAACTTTGACGTGAAGAAAATTCCCGTTGAGGGGACTGCAGATTTGGACATTAAAATTGGGCGACACAAGGTGAAACATCCGGTCATAGTAGTGACTCCAGAGTGCACCCCTTGTTTACTAGGGAATGACCTCCTGAGAAGGTTGTCACCCCTAATAGATTGCGTAAACAAGGTCCTCTGGACCCAGACTAGCTGACCAATAAAATTAAAACAGAGTGTCAACCATGTTAGTTTAAACGACACGTGAGACATGGTTGAACAAAAATCTGACCAAGTAGAATTTCACTTCCAGAACAACCAAATTCCAGACGTGACAGTAATAGCAGTAGGACAACAGACTGGTGATGGGGGGTCCTCTCTATTTCTGAAAATCAACCTTCCTTCCAGTTTAAGGTGGTATTCCACACTGGAAGGAAACACTCTGAAATTCTTTACTAATCCACAATCAGACATTCCCACTCCAATAGTCCATAAAGATGTGAAATCAGCTCAGAGCCTGGCTGATATTCAGCAAATTGGACAGCAGTTGTTCATCCCTGTTCAGTTAAATGATGGGAAGGACTCTGTTCTCCCCTGAGTGTGTGTGAACAACGGTAAGAGCTTCATCAGTGAAACCATGTTCCGCCAACTCCCAAAAGATCCAGCCATTCCAACATTCAAACTGAGACAAATGGGAAATGGATCTGGAAACACCCAATTCCAAATATCTCCTGCCAAGAAGGTGTATGCTCAAAATCTCCATTGGCAACAAGAGCATAGTCCATAATTGTTGGGTCGTGCGAGACGTCACTACCGCCTTTTACTTAGGCAGTGATATTCTCAATCGCTTTGCCATTCGTTTGGACCTAATAAACTTCAAAGCTTGGTCCCGATTAGCGGATAATCCCATGGGCTTTGATGATCCAGAAAAAGCATTTAGGTTGGCTCAATTGCTACCTTATGCAGTTGAAATTCAGATTAAAGAGGAAGTCACTATCCCAGAAAGGACCCGACAATTCTCCCTGGAAGTGAAAGTTAAAATAGGACAAAAATTGAAAAACCCTGATGCTTATATTCATCAAAATGCTTCTCTCCAACAGCAAGGGTTGGGGGTAAACCCAACACCATTAGTCAACATAGAACATGACACCATTCCAATAGAGGTGGATAACAGCGACTTAAAGAGTATTACTCTAGCCGCAGGCACCATTTTTGGAATGCCGGTTGATGACCGACATTTTTCAATTGATTTAGGAAATGAACTGTTAGGACCAATCCCCAAGGACTGTTTTGACAGTGACAGTGATGGCAATACAACACCAGACAGGATCTTTACCTGGCATGGGGGAATCTTTATGGTGTACACTTCCTGCCCTTATGGTAAGGAAGATCTGACTTGTGACCTCAGGAGGGATGAGGTGTTTTTCCAGGTCCATGAGGGGGCTGCCTTTCCCACCTGAAGCCACCAGTTCAAATCAGCACTCTGACCAGAGACTTCTCCACCCAGCTGGAGGAGGCCACTGAGATAGCAAAACCAGAAGTCTTTACAGGCTTCAGGCAGATGGTGGAAGAGAGAGTCAACCTAGCTGATGCCTGTCTGATTCTGGAACAGAAGCAAAAGTTGAAACAAGTTTTCTTGGATTTCCAAGATCTCTTTGCGGTAGACTCATATGACTGTGGTCGCACCGACATCCACAAAACAATAATTCCCACGGACCCTGGCATGACTCCAGTGTTTGTGAAGCAATATCGCTTGCCTCTCGCATCCATGGAGTCCCTTACTGAAATAATTAAGAACCTTGAGTCCCGGGGGATAATCCGTCCAGTTCACAGCACCTTCAATAATCCGGTGCTGGGAATATTGAAGCCAAACGGCAAGTGGAGACTCTGCGCCGACCTTAGGGAGCTCAACAAACGGGTCCATACTTCCTGATGGCCTCTTTCCTACATTGACCAAGGGCTGGCCCAGATACAGGGGTCACAGGTATTCACTGCAATAGACCTGACCAATGGATACTGGACTGTGCCTGTCAGTAGGGAGGACCAATACAAGCTGGCTTTTACCTTTGGGGGCCAGCAGTACACATGGACCCGGACTCCCTTCGGATACCTCGACTCCGGCAATGAATTCAACATTTTCCTACATAAGCCCATGCCCGACCTGGGTGCAAGGGGTAACCTGGCTTATGTAGATGATGTCCTCATCAAAAGTTCATCTGTGGAGGAACACATAGCGGAGATCCGTTATGTTCTGACACAGTTGAGGGCAGCCGGAGCAAAACTTTCCTTTCAGAAAGCACAGTGGTGTAGAACCCGTGTTAATTTCTTGGGGCATGAGATTACTCCTCAGGGTCTCTGTCCCCAGGAAAAGAAAGTGGAAGCACTTCAGAAACTGAAAGACCCCACAACTCTGCGGGAACTAAGGAGCCTCTTTGGACTGACTAATTACAGCAGAAAGTTCATTGAGGGCTACGCAGAGATCACCAGACCCCTGATTCATCTCTTGAAGGGGGGTGTCAAGTGGGAATGGGGTCCAGAACAATCCGAGGCAGTAAGACAGCTCAAAAGAAGCCTCTCACAAGCGCCCTGCCTAACTTACCATGTCAGAAACAAGGAGGTTTTCTTGGAGACAGGGTTCTCTAATACATACCTGACTGTAGTATTATATCAAAAGCATGACAAGGTCAATAAAGTAATCTCCTATGCAAGCAAAACTTTATCCTCTGTGGAGGGAAAATTCAACGATTGTGAGAAGGCACTCCTGGCAACGGTGTGGGCATTGAAGAATTACCGCCCGTTTATCCAGGGGGAACACATCATAGTGGAGATTCCACACCAGCCTCAGCAATATCTCCAAAGTGACAGAATCCGGGCCAGAACTGTGAGTAATTCCCGAATTAGTTCCTGGATTCAGTCACTGCAAGGCTTTCCTGTGGAGGTCAGATATGGCCAAAACAAGAAGAGTCCCTTCGCGCAAGGTCTGGCTGACTTGCATGATTGTGCCAGAGAAAACTGTCTCGAGGACGAAAGTCTAAAAATCAAGGACAACATGGAGGCATACCTTAATTCCCCACACAAAGTCTTTGAAGAAGACAAGTGTGAGGGAATGCCCACTGTCTATGTGGATGGATGCTCTTACCATGTTGACAACAACAGGGAGAAAGAACTTGTGGCTGGCGTAGGGAATGCATAGGTGAATGAGTCCCCAGAACCCTCCGCTGGGTACAAGATTGGTCCCCGAAGTAGTCAGGTGGCAGAGTGATTGGCTGTGTATCAAGCCATCCTCATTGCTGTCCAACATCAACTCCAAAAACTGGTCATAATCACAGATTCAGACTATGTACGGAACGGGTTCGTGGAGCACCTGGTTAATTGGAAAACCAGAGGCATGTTATGTGCTAATAACAAACCCTTGAAACATGGGAAGTTAATTCAAAACATTGACGATCTGGTCACCGGTAATGGGATGACCATCTACTGGAAGAAGGTCAAGGGTCATTCCAAAGTAGAGGGACCAGACAAAACTGGAAATGACTCAGCTGATCAGCTAGCCAAAACCGGGGCCATCCAAGGGGATCTAATAGAGATTGAGTCCCTGTTGGGGGAAATCAAGGTCACTGCTATCACTAGGTCCCAGACAAATGATCACAATGATCTTTCAACTGCACAATGTAGTAAGGAGACCCCAGATGCTGATTTGATCATGGCTCAGAAGGGGGATCCAATAATTGGTAAATTTTACCAACACATTGAGGACCCTGAGAACTTTCCCCTGACGGATACCGATTACATTGGGAAAGAGGACCTCAGAGTGTTGATGAAATGTCCAAAAATGTTCTGAATCCAAGACGGTTTGTTGGTAAGGAAATCCCAAGCTGCCCATGATCAGTGGGTGGTTCCTACCTCATTCCGAAGCCTGATGTTAGGTCACGCCCATGATGCGGCCACCGCCGGTCATAGGGGGTTTCATACAACACTTGAGATCTTAAGAGAGGTTGCATACTGGCCACACATGGGGCAGGACCTCGACCAATACTTGAAGTGGTGTCTTGTGTGTGCACAATTTCAGCCAACATCCCTCACACACCGTGCGCCTCTCCAAAAGAGGGGGATGACACTGACATGGCCAGATTTGCAAGTCGACTTCATAGGGCCCGTGATTCGCTCCTCTAGGGGGAATAAGTACATGTTGACAGTGACATGCTTATTTACTAAATGGGAGGAATGTCTCCCGGCCCCAAACTGCAAGGCAGAAACAGCAGCTGCCCTGATGATCAATCACATCTTTTCGCATTTTGGACTACCCCAAAGGATTGAGTCCGACAGAGGTAGCCATTTCACCAGCGAAGTAATGACTAAGATGTGGGAGATACTGGGGGTTAAAAGGAAGCTACACATTGCTTACCGGCCAGCCTCTTCTGGTGCAGTAGAATGTTACAACCGAACCATTGTGAGCATATTAAAAAAGTTTGTGGCAGATTCTGGGCCAAGTTGTGATATCTGATTACCTCTGGTCCTAATGGCCATCACATCTACCCCTTCATCTGCAACTAAAATGTCACAGTTTGAGCTGATGACTGGACGCAGGATGGTGCTTCCCCAGCATTTGCTCTACAGTACCCAAGAGCAAACCTTGATCAATGCCTCCACGACTCATGAGTATGTGGAGAATTTGAGGAAACGCCTTCAGCATGCTTTTGCCTATGCTCAGCGAAACCTAGAAAGATCAGCCGAGAGTAAGAAGACTCACTATGATTTGAAGACTACTAGGAAAGAATACAATGTGGGAGACCGGGCCTATCTATACAATTTCCAAAGGAACCAGGCCAAACAGCGAAAAGTTTTGCCTACATGGAAGGGACCTTTTGAAATTGTAGACAAGATCTCCCCAGTTGCCTATAAGATCCCCATCCCCAAGGGTAGTTTGACGGAAGGGGAAGACACGTGGGTCCATATAAATCAGCTAAAGTGTTGCCATACCAGGCACACTCTGCAGCAACTGGAGGAGTCCTCCTCAATCCCAGAGGGAGCCGCTCCAGAGTAATACAAGTCCAACCCTAAAATATTCCACATATAGCCTATAAAATTCTTTGATTCTTGAATGCAAATGTCTCCTGATGTATAAAATGTATATGTTCGCCCCATCATTAATAGTGTTGGGGAAATGTCTACGAATATGTTTCTGCCGCGTTTGCTTTGTCATCCTAGGAGAGATGAAACCATGGAGACTGACAAAGGAGGACGACGCGGGGACTGGGAGCAAAGATTCGAGGGGCCGGGGTACCGCCCGAAACTCCCATCAGGACCGGCGAGGAGAACCGATCGATCCACCCTGTTGGAGGAAAAGATGCTGAACTGTGCCATCTGCGGAATCAGAAGACGATGATGCGGACATCCCAGTGTGTGGATCCAAACATCCTTTGCACCCGACTCTCCCTCGACTCGAAATCAAAGTGCGGTCGGGCGGGGGGGCTTGTCAGGTGTATCGACCCACGTTC
Organism: Ambystoma mexicanum; assembly: GCF_040938575.1. Lineage (NCBI taxonomy): Eukaryota > Metazoa > Chordata > Amphibia > Caudata > Ambystomatidae > Ambystoma > Ambystoma mexicanum. The sequence goes on along the minus strand of NC_090933.1, from coordinate 510,609,468 downwards.
AAGTTATTATGCTGCAACATTTGGTGCTGTGGGCTTAGAAAATTCAAGATGGCCGAAAAGTCCACATTTGCGCCAGAATCCAGGAAAACCGCACTGTTTTGCGCACACCAAAATGGTCGCCTGACCTGCCACTCACCAGTGCGAGCATGATGGGCCAGAAGCGCCATGAGTGTTACCAGTGCAAAGAAAGATGGTTCTGTTCAAAATCTGTTTTTATTAATGTCAAAAATTGCTAAGATCATGGGCACGAAACCAACAAACAAAAATAAACTCTGGTTGAATGTTCTACTTTACTCTACTGCAGATCCACATCCATGCCATGTTAAGCGAGGATCATATACTATCAAGTAAAATCCCCTTTATCAAATGGATTAATTCAAGACAGCTCCCAAAAATGGGTGCAGTACCGGCGCTCGACACTAACCGGCGCTAGCGGTCTAAACTATGACTGGGGACCTGTATTTCAGAAGCTAAACAGCACCCTGAGCTAGCTGGGACTTCAAAGGCTTGCTGATTAATGAGAATTCTCAACACCTACTGTTTCCGGGCCCTATACTAGAAGGCAGTCTGATTCAATTAACAGTTCAAGAGGCCTCTGTTCATGGGAAGACTTCACACCTGCTCTTACCACCGACAGTACAGGATATCGCCTTGACATGTAAATTAGGAGGGGAGGAGAGCTTCCTGCAGCCTGGAAGAAAGGAACAATAGCCTCTTTCAATTGAACAGGATATGCTGATTTGAGGTGTAATTTTCAACAGTTGCTCTGACAGGAAAGCATGTGACATCTGACTCAGCCAGCTAGAGGCGGGCCAGACTGGTTTGTGGATTTCATATTGCACCAAATGTATGTTTTATCAAATTGCTTATAAAATATTGTATTAAGCTGACAGAAATGTACAATTTGGAGATTCTTAATATGAAAAATGTACCTACAATTTGAGATTAAACTCCACTCTGTGTGATGCTCTAAGACCGAACCCCACTATTTATTAATATTGCAGACACTGTGCTTACACTAGAGAATTGAAAGTTTATTGTAATGTGCTCAGGGAGGGGGTGTACCTCTGTGTAAATTTTGAGGAAAAACCAATGTTGCAAAAGCTACTAAAAAGCGCAAAATGTTGTCATTTCTGAACCCAAGCTCGCAGGAACATGGGGCTTGATCAGAGACCTGTCTTAATTCATCCATCATGTGTACATGTATTTTCAACAACTTGTGTATCTGGGAAATATGTGTTTTGGGTAAAATTGATTTTCTCAGTAAAAGCAAAGGGGCATTTCTTCAATAGATTGTAAAATGGTAGCACTGGATGACTCACAACTCTGTTCTCCAGTGAGAGCACAGAAAATCCTATAGCCTATCAGGATCCTCAGGGTTGGGCATAGAAAGTTAGCCTTCCCACCCACTTTCTAAAGACATAAAAAGAGTCATTGAGACCCAGGTAGGGACATTCATTTTCCACATTCAAACTGATTTCGTGTGAAGCGCTTTGCCAGAAGACTCCAGATTCCAGAACTTTGTAGCAGAGAGGCCTGATCCACAAGCTGAATCCTTTTCAGCAGGCCTCAAAATCTTTTGCAACCTAATTAAACTCTTCAACAGCCAGGTTGTGCTGTTTGATTCTGGCTAGAACCCTGTGCCAGAACCCAGAAAGCAGTGCTGTATCCAGAGAGACCCAGACCCGTCCGCTGTGCAGTGCTGATAGCAGACCCAGACCAGCTTGCTGTGAGCAGAACCAGTACCAGAGACCGTCCGTGGCAAGTGAAGCCCAAACCTGCCCAGACCTTGACGGCCTATTTCAAATTTATAGTGTGAGTACTCAGACAGAACTGTGCAAAACCAATCTCTTAGTCTAAAATAATCCAATTCAAACCATTTCCACCTATTTAAAACTGCATCATAGAAATCGTGTGTCCATTCTGTGATTTCGAACCTGTGAAAGCGTTATTTGTCATTTGAATCTTATTTTATTTCTGAGAATCTACCTCCATTAAATCGTCTGTATCTTTTGAACCGCGTGTCCTAGGAGCGAGATTTAACTTTCATTTTACTTATAGTTTTTCCGTAATCATGCTTGACGCACTCGGAAAAATTGCCGCGAATTGCAACTAGCTCATTTCACCACTTGTAAAAAAAAATAGCTGCTTTTGCTTTGCATTGCTGAAATCCGTTTTCAACCTGATAATCCCTCATGAATCACTGATAGTGTTGACCTGAACCAATCTTAAGTAGTTATCTCCTACCCTGAATCTCCTATAGGGAATTAAAATCATTTTTTAGCATATTTTCACTTCTTTGCAAATCACATTTAAAGTATTTTTGCAAGTGTTTTAAAATCATCCCTGTTGCTCTAAGCTTGCTAGGGGGGAACTGAATTGGTATTGCATTTGATTGTCTTCCTGAAAATGGTGTGCTCTCCTTCCATCTCCTTATATTGAATAGGGGGGGGGGGGGTGAATTGTCAAAAGAAAAAGTGATCATATTATCTCTTGTGGAAACCATCTGTTATTTCTGTGCTGCATTGTTTTCTATCATTGCATTTAATTGAACCCATAAAAGCATTCTCAGCTACTTTATCCTCTCCATACCAACTCCTAAGTAAAATTAAAAAAGGTGTGCCAGTGTAATACTATCCATTGTTGATCACTGTCATATTCATAAGTGTGCTATCAAATATTAATTTATTTATAAAAGTGTGATATATATCTTGTTTAATTTTTCAATAAATCTTTTAATTTGCAAAACAAACCTACTTCTTGGCTCAGTGAGGTCAGGGGCATTCAAAGAGAGGGGCGTTATACAAGGGTTTATCATCCAGATCTATGAACTTGTCATAAAAATATATAAATAAGGGCTTCCCTTGGGCATCCCAGACTAGGCACTGACTTAGTTGAAGTACTGAATTGAAGTCACTTAACAGGCTACCCCGGCTGACATCCTACAGTCGAGAACTGTGACAGCACCTTGCACCCATCGGCGGTGAAGGCGGGTGTTCTATCGCAGGGTGCGGGTCCAACATGCGTCTTCTTGCCTCTTCCCTTCTCTCCTCGGGCCTCTGTTAGTGAGGTCCTGATCACCCGCTCTTCAGTTCCGCAGATTCTCCTCCTTGGCTCGACCGGCCGCCAGCTTCCACCTGTAGCCCAGCAGCCTCCGTCCCTGCAAGCGTTCACTTGGGTCCCTTGGGAGTCTTTCTCGTGCAACTTCCAGCTCGTTTGTTTGGCCCCTCTCAGCAGCAGGCCACCATGCTCCGGGCCATGTGGGGGTATGGAGGCTTCGCTTACTGCTTGGCTTCTCCACAGATAAATCACCGATTTAGGGCTTCTACAGTTTCGCTTCTGCCTCCTCACATAAATCCACCATTTGCTTTGTTAAAACATCTTCAGGGATATCTCCTTATCTCTTTTATCCCTCCTCCGAGAAGAGCTGAGCTTCTGGAAGCCATTGCCCTCTGCACCCCCTAGCGGTCTCAGACGATGGGTTTTTAACTTGATGAAGTGATGACTTTATCGAGGAGTGTTATGCCATCTAGGCTGGGTTCGAGGAGAGGTATTATACAAAAGGACCGAATACCAAAGGTTTGACTCCCAAAAGTCCAACCCCAATTTTCCGCATATATTTGTGGGGGGGTAAAGTGTATACAAAAATGTATAGGGGTAAGGTGGGATTATGGGGGGGTCATCCTCCACATATATATTTGCAGAAAATAAAAAAATAAAAATTCAGACTTTTGGGAGTCGAACCTTTGGGTTTGGTAAAATCACACAGATCCTCGAGGAGCATGTGAAGAAATTTTGGTTTGGCCTTTAAGGATAGAGAATACAGTGTGGGCAGTGTGCGGAGCATGCACTTACTGATGGTGGTGATCTAGAGAGGCTGGTTGAGTGATTCGAGAGTTGTCATGGTTTTGGAGAATTTGACTGAAAATTGATGATAATTGAGAAATGTACAAATTTATGAGGTATTCAAACGTGTCCAAAATCCCTATTAGAGGTCAAGTAAGTATCCGCAGTCAGAAAGTGATGTGCCTTCATGGGGACACACCCCTTCAACATTTGTGAAAGTCCCTTCCATGGTATCAAGACAAACTAGGCAATTATAGCGTGGAATGAACTTGTAATACAGAGGGCAATATGGCGACGGGCAGTCTTTCCAAATATGTGCTACAACACATGACACATATCTACATGCCGCCTATAAAGGGAAGAAATTGAGTAACAGATTAGCTATATTGGAGCTATATAAAATGTTTCAGGATGGGGAAGAGGACCCAGCCAAGAATGAGTGGATGCTAAGCCAACATGATGTCGGGGGCGAAGCATCCACAGCTGCTCCTCCTCAAACCAAGACCCCACAACAGAAAGCCAGGAATTTTACCCCCTGAAGGAATTAAAAGCAGCATCAGGATTTACCAACCCAGTTTATGCACCACCCGCGTATAGCAACTGGGGCAGGCTTAACTGCATGAAGCAGGCAAATAAGGAAATAGAGGCTATAAATGATGACGGCAAGGAGCGCAGTGAGCTGCAAGCAAAACTGAGTGGAGACGGCAAAGGGACGTAGTGAGGATAGGGAAGTGACAGTCCTGAGAAACAAGGTGACGCCATTATTGGGCATGAGGAAAGGGAAGAGTTCCCCGGGGAAGAGGATTCAGATACCCAATGCAGCAGGGTGGAGACTGGTTTAACGGAAGACAACAGAGACCCATGGGGGGTCCACCACAATGATGGACATGCAGTAGAATAGGTCACATATCATGACTCTGCAGATGCAGGGGTGGAGTACAGCAGAATGGGGGGGTGACATACCAGCCAGCATATCCTACGAAACAGCAAGACTGTTTATGCCCAAGATCACAGTGAGGCACAGACATATACACCAAAAACCAGCGCCAACACAAAGTACATCAGCACCGTCACACCAACCCATAGTATACACTGCAGAGACAGGAATATACACTGTCAACACAACAAGTACAGCAAGCACTAGAACAGCAGAACATTGTAGCCACGAGACAGACTCCACAATGCAGACTCGCATACAAAACCCATGGGGAGCGACTGTGGTCAGAGGTACTTCCTTCACAAGGATAAAACATGGAAACACACAAGGCTACCTCAGGGGTGCTGTGAATCACTCTCTTTATTCAAAAGGGTCCTCCAGATGGACCTAGGGAACATACATTTGGATAGCACAGTCATTCAGTATGTAGACGATATCTTGGTTTACAGCAAATCCGAAGAACAGTGTCAAAAAGACAATTGCTGACGGTGTTAGCAGTGAAAGGTTACAAGGTGGACCAGGCGCAGTTGCAATATTGACAAAGTGAGGTGTTGTACATTTGACAGTTAATATCACAGGAAGGTTGGAAGGTAACCATGTAAGAGGGCGGAGGCGATCTTTAGAATGCCGCCACCACAAATGGTAAGGAAAAAGAAGCAATTCTTACATCTCTGTAATTATTGCAGGGCCTGGGTGTTTGATTATAACACATATACGAAACACCTTTTAAGCAGGCTCCGGGAGTCCCAGGGTGGGTCAATAACCTGACATGGACAGAGGAGGTGACGGAAGCATTCAAGGAATTGAAAGGGGCGACATGGACTGCCCTAGTGTTAGGGATTCCAGATCACAGTGAGGAATTCTATTTGTTTTCACACTCGAACATAGTTGTGATGACAGCGGTTCTGAAGCAGAAGAGGACCTTAGGGCACAAACCAACAGCTTATTATAGTGGACATTTGAAGCCATAGATGTAAGGACACTACCCTTGTGAACAAGCATTGGTTGCTGCTGCATTTGCAGTGGAGAAATCTGTGAATATCACAATGGGGTGCAGTACCACACTTTATGTGGAGAATGCCCTTTTTGCTACTCTTAAAAAGCCCAAGAATACATTGACCACACAGAGAGCATCCAGATCCGATATGATCATCTCAAATCCGGCGATAAAAATAAAAAATAGTAAAGTGCAGAATCGTAAACACAGCGACGTTCACAGCTGAACCAGTTGATGAGGGAGACTATGTCCACGACTGTTCTACGTACACAGAACATTATGACAACATTCACAGAGTAGGCGAGAATTCCCTCGAAGGCGGGGGAAGTACTTTTTGGCGGGTCTTCAACTATAGACCAGATGACAGGGGAGAGACATACTGGGACAGCAGTAGAGAAAATTAGGCCGTACGGGACAGTTGAAGTAGTACCATGTGCGAGATTGCCTTCAAATTGTTCAGCGCAAGCGGCAGAATAAGAAGCTCTCATAATGACACTAGAAGCGCATGAGGATGAGGAGATTACTGTGTATTTTGTTCCACCTTCGTGACGTCCACAGTACATGCCGGACTGTCAGGGTGGAAAACAAGGGGCTATCAACGTGCTGACAGCACACCGGTGCAGCACGCGCCCCTATTGAGATTCATAGATGCACTACAACTCACATCAGCCATAGCAGTCGTGAAGTGCTAGGCACACATGAGGGGGAAGGACTTGATCTCTCACTGCTACGAAGCCACAAATACAGAAGCGAAGCGAGCAGCAGACTTTCCTGAAATAAATTAGTTTGATACCCCATCTAACACATGCATACATGTGCATAACGTGATACTGAGAGAAGGGTATAGTTCATTGCCTATTACCCAAACAGTAGAGTTTCTGGGTAGAGCACCACTAGAAGAAAAGGGGTTGTGGGTGAAGATAGGATGTTCAATATCCCCCACCGATGCATTCTGGCGACAGGAGAGCACTGCAAACCGGTGATTCCTGTGGCTTTGTTGCAGATTGCGCTCACACAGCTGCATTGCTCCACTCACTAAGTATGTTCTTGCTGCACATGTTGGGGAAGATTGGTTCTGTCCTAATCTCGCAGAGTATATCACCACATTTATGGATCATTGCAAACTATGTGAAAAATACAATGCAGGTCACACATTGCGCGTAGTGCGAGAAGCAATACTGCGCTGCAACGGGCCCTTCCAACATCTCCACATAGATTATGTGGATATGATCCAAGTTTGCCAAGTGTACCACTATATGATCGTGGTTGCATGCCCTTTTTCTCACTGGATCAAAGCTGGTTCATGCTCACACCCGATGCCCTCAGTGCAGTGAAATTTCTAATCAGAGAGATGTCCCCATGATGTGGGGTCTGCGAGGTCCTGTGTTCAGACAATGGTCCTCACTTTGTAAACAAAACCTTCAAGCACATCACAGCCCTGTTGGGGATTAAGCATATCACCCGCAAGCATATGGGATCTGTGAATGCCTCAATGGCTTGCTGACGGAAAAAATACCCAAAATAAAAGCAATCTTAAAGAAAGGATGGCTACGTTTCCTATCTCTAGCCTTGTTCGCATTGTGCAATCAACCAGGATCTGACCACGATTTAACCCCTCATGAGGTAGTCACAGGACGACACATGCGACTCTCACTTGCTCCTCCCACTAGAGTGTTAACAGATGCCCAAAGTACAGCCGCTGTTTAAGGCAATGAAATGCACCAATATCTCATTTCAATGATGGCTAGTGCTTCTTTTATCTCTTGACAGCTCCAGTCCCTACAGGGGCGGTCAAAGAAGGATGAAGAAGAAAATGCACCTGTAACAGACTCTGAACTGCTCAAGCAACCACTTCTTTACCCAGAGGACCAGGTTTATTTACGCAATTTCTTTCGGTCCTGGTACAAGCCCAGGTTCGAGAGCCCCTATTCCGTAGAAAAAGCAAACAATACATCAGTTAAACCTGTGGGGAAAAAAGGCATTGAATTAACTTGCAGAGGTGAGACCGCCTCTGTCCAATACACAGACGATTTGATGGAAGAAGAAGGAGAAGATACACCTTAGCAAATGCAGACATGATCGATGACTAGAGCTAGACAAAAACAAAATGAAAAGCTAGACTAGGTACACTATCTTTTCCTCTCACTAGGTAATCATTGTGAAAGTTTGGACTGATATTGGTTGACGATTCTATACCTGCACACACTTTGAAAAGCACTTTGTTCCAAATGTACAGCTACATCTGGACAAATGATACCACCTAAGGTGTTCTTTTATGCTATTCTTCTTTATGTGGCACACACTTATCCCATATTAACTCAAGGCGATACACCTATCATTGCATTGCTCAGTAGTTCCAAGGTGCAGCTTGTCTGGGAACGATTGTTTTTTGCTACACTTGCTCCGTATCACCGCAGGAGAGCTTGACTAACACAAGAAAATAGTAGTGGTGCATTTTAAAGACTCTTTCGAATGGTCTCATGAACTCTATGAACAATATAAAAGACAGAAAATGGAAGCTGTGACAAGATCTATTGTGTTGATAATTCTTGCCTTCTGTTGTCTCTACATCTTTACCCTCTTTGCACTACAAAAGATTGTATTGTCTCGTGAACATGCTTTGGTCCCTGTTAACACAACCCCTATTCTTGCTCTTACTGAAGCCATATCTGGGCGGGTGACCAACGCTGCCCGAGTGGTAAAAAGACTCAGGCGATGCATAGATACAAATTTTGAACACGTACATTCATACCTAGCTGATTCGGCCCACGTGTCTAACAACAAATGGTACCAGCACATGACCAAGGTAGGGAGAGAGACAACGGGCCTCATTCCGGGTTTGGAGCTAACCATGGAGTAATTAGCTCCATGGTTGACTCCGAAACCGTCCCAAATCCGGCATGGTGAATGGAGTAATTACCGGTCCATTCCAGGGTTGGAGGGACCGGTAATTCCCCATTCACCTTTTGCCCTTCCCCATTCCCATTTCTGTCCCATAGGGCTCAATGGGAATCTGGAAGGAGGTAATTACGGGACCGTAAATTACGGTACCGTAATTACCTCCGAAGTACCTTTGCGGGTCCCATACTTTACTCCTGCTAAAAGCAGGAGATAAGGAAGGACCCGCAAAGGGACCTCGGAATACGGAGGTAAGTGATTACCGGCATCGGCACCCTTACCGGTGCCGGTAATTCCTTACCTCCAACCTCGGAATGACCCCCAATGTAGGAGAGCTGCTATGTGTGCTCTCTCATCCCCTATGCCATGAGTACCTCCAGAACATTCATAGCAGCAGAAATCCCAACAGCCAGAGCACAATGCCTCATACACAACAAGAGGCTGATTTCAAGGCAGATGGGCTATACTGAGGGATGTCCCAGAAGACGTTCCCGAATGAAGATAGCTATATCAAGACTCAAGAAATGATAGATGACTAATGGTGCACTGGCAAGACAGAGTACGTTCCTGACAGCCCAAACATATGAGAAGCCAGAATATTGACGCAAAAGGAGTTGCAATATCCAAAGACAAGACAAAGAGAGATAGGATGAATGTCAGAATGCTAGGAAAGACCCTAGTTACTAATATATGGACGAATATTCACAGGAGAAGGATGGAAGGAAGGAATGGTAAGGTGCAAAGTATGCACACCCCTGGCAGTTCCAGGAGAGGTGGTGCAGAAGGAAAATGACAATTGCCTCAAGGAGTGGGCAGCAAGTGTAAAACTGCTCACCTGGGTGGAAAACGAAGCAGGTCCCATGCCAATCATACCAGTTGAGAATTATTCCTTGTGTTTCCAGAGTGATGTTCGAGTCAAGGTTGGAGAGAACAAAGGGTGCAAATGAATATTGAAGGTGCCAGGCATGAGGTACCGCAGTGCTAATGGATCACTACTGGACCTGCAACTTCAAGGCACAATTACCGCCAAATCGGGGAGGGATATGCTCTCTGGTAGTACCTTGAAAAGACATACAGGTAGATTCCCCCAAATAGATACACAACAGAGGAAGATATCATCTGTGGAGATGACAAGAGTAAAGAGAGGAAACTATGTGTCGACAAAAATGGAAGACTCAATACTACCAGAGCACAGACTAGTCAGCAGGAAAGAGATGCTCTTTGCATCAGTCGTTCCAGGAGTCCAGGCCGATGTGAACGCCAAGGTGCTCCAGATCACCAGCTGGGAACTGTTGCAGACGGTAAACTGGACTGTCAAGGGGTTCAACGCTATCAAAGAAGAGTTGAGAGCAGTCAGATTGATGACCTTGCAGAACAGTTACGTCCTGGATCTTCTCACAGCCGTGGAAGGGAGGTGTTTGCACCAAGATCGGGCCTTCTTGCTGTGCGTGCATGCTTTCCCGCAATGAAGAGTATGAGACGCTAACAGAGACAATCGTAGAATTATCAGACCTGCATGCTAGAATGGAGGCAGTGACAAACCCAATAGGAGAAGACGAAGACTGGCTAATATACATCTTTTCCTGGTTACCATCATGGAAAGCTAGTGGACTGAAGGTGCTGATAGCTGTCTTGGTGCTAGTATTATTTGCCTTCTGTGTTATCACAGTAGCTGTAAGCACAGTGCAAGAAGACTACTGAAAAGACGATAGGGATGAAAATATATTTGAACATAGAGATGAAAACTGATGGAGGGACACATACTCTTGGCGTGTTGCAATCACATTTGACGCAGTGCCCTCTGTTCCCGCGAGGAAATCTGTTCTCCTATCCCACAGATCCACGCAACTATTGGGGAAAATGGGTATGGTGCAAACCTGATGGAGATTGCTGCTATATGACCTGGAGCTTAGACAAGCATGTGAATTACCGGGGACATCTGGGAGGAGTGGCAAAGGTATGGATCCCAAGTTTGCACATGAATAGAGAGGGTCGTCTAGAGAGTGTGGACGACTTGTCAACCAGAGGGGGATTGAAGAAGGAGACCCAAACGTGGCCCTCGTTACACCCATCTCACTCTCAGGTGTAAATTGCTTCTGGGCCCTTCCTCCCCATCATTGATGTATCCCAGGTGTGAGACGTGCTACTCACTCAGACAACCATCCAGACCATACCCAGATGACAGTATTGAAGTGATACAACTGTCATCAATTGAACAAGTCGACTGACCACAACTCCGGAAAACGCTGAGGACCTCACGACTGACATCACAACATATATACGTTAGACATGAAGCACATAGGCATTCCTGCACGAAGTTACGCAGACATTTAGTTTATTACTGATCACCACAAAGCCAATGCTTTTGACTCACATAGTTAGAGGACTGACACGCGTACACCTTTTGCTATGCGGAAATCGCAAGATGCATAAGAATACACATGAACTGCCTTCTGACGCTTAACCGCAAATAACATGGAAGGCCATCTGAATAAAGATGGAAGCCATAGGCACATTAGAGTGAACGGGAAAAGCCGGACGAACTCCAGAATACAGGGAAAGGCTGACAGGCTAACTCTGCTGAAGCATGCAGACACTGTGCACAGCCTCGCCAAGGACAAGTAGGGAAGGAAAGTTTCAACTTAACAGAAGAGGTAGGACACCTGCGAGGGACACAGTAAGAAATCCACATAATTACAAGCAAGGGAGCTCCATTTCATGGTTCCTGCACACGTAACCAGGACAGAGCCTTTCCATCTGAGCCAGACTGTGGTGGCCGTTCCCTCGAGCCAAGGGCAGGAGGATACAGCAGTTATACAGGTTCAAAGCTGAATGGTCTGTCGCAAGGCCTAGGAGATCGGAGATGGTAAATTGTTGGCAACATGCAGCACCTTTGGGGTCGTTCCCAGTATCTTGAATAGTTGCACTTGGACTGTTAACTGTCCAAGACTGAGAAGCCCCTTTCTGTTCAATCCCTAGGCATACACTATGTTGTGGCGGGCAATCACCTTTACACTAACCTGTAACTTTGTATTTGTGACACATAGAGGTGGTCTCAGGAGGAGCCACCAGATATAGTTTACCCAAGAATCATACTAATCTCTTATGGCATGCATATATAGATCGCCTCACTAACCAATCCCTTCCTCTGTTAGGTTTTTTGATGTAATTTTGTTTTTTTGACGTCAGAGTCTAACAAAACGGAATGTCAGGCACCTGGAGAGCGAGAGCACTTAGTGAACTTTGTCCTATGGCTGGGCCCTCCGTTCTTGGGCCAGGGGATTTCTAGGACCCAGTTCCTCTTGCACGTAAACAGGGAGACTGATAATAGTTCCCTGCCACTCTATTACAATATATATGCAAAGTACACTAGAAGACTTGAGCAACAGTTTGCCTTGAAAACGCACTCTGTAGTGCAAAACACCTGTTGGCGGTGTGCCATGTTAATTGTTTTATTTCAGCAATGGGATTTCAAATTATGATTGTTTTTTTAAAGATTGTTTAATACATTTGTATCAAGAGTTTATGAAATTGGTAACAATGTTTTATTGAGACAATTGTTAGAGACCTGGGGTAGTTTGCATACAAGTTTCAAGCAAAATGATCTGTGATTGCTTTACTGGGATTTGAGCATGGCAGCTGTACCCTTTTTCCCAAGGTAGACTCACTCCTGTAATTTAAATAATTCAATGAACACAGAGACTCCATTTTAATGCTGCTTGTGGATGCTCACTATCCATGTCCATTGGTCAGAAAAATCCTATTTAGATGTTCCTCATCTATCTAACCATCCGACCTCTAATATTCCATATACTTTAGTGACATCTGTTTCAAAACATTTTTATCAATACAAACCAATATGAGCAATTAAAGGTTTAATCATTACACACATGCATTCTCAAAGCTAATAGATTTGGCTTTGCTTATGTGAAGAACACACATTATTTTGTCCTGAGGGAGAGAACAAGCTTTAGAAATAACATATGAACCTCTGCAGTTAGAAAGACAGATGTATTACCTTTGTCAATGTTTTCATTTCTAACAGGCAGACCAAGTGATAAAAAATGACAAACATGCCCACTGAGCGGCAGTGGGCTGCTCTCCCCTGCAGATCCCTTAGTATCATGGAAATGTTGCTATGACATTATTTTTTTTAAGGACCCCCCTGTTTCGACAATTCAGGCTCATAAGAAAGAGGACTTAACCATCACGACCCCTGTGTGGCAATGCACTGCCAAAATGGGCACATCTGTCCTGGAATCACTGTGTTGTGGCATTGCACTACATTTCCCAGCAGCCTTGGTGGCCCATTGCCATTCCCAGGGTTTCACAAACCAGTGACTTTCACTTTGGTTTGACATATTTCCGGATGACAGTGTTGCTTCCGGTCTTAGTTCTAGCCAGTACACCTGCCTCTGGTTGAAAGATTGACAAGCCAGTCAACTCACACATCCTTGTATGGAGCGAGCCACTGCAATCAGTTGTTGAGAAGTCCCAACTGTCCCTAATGGTGTCAGTGCCTGTCAAACCCATCCTGGCTCATGCAGCCAACGGGTAAAGCTTGCGGCAGCATGCGCAGCATGACTCCTCCTGTAGGTCCGCCCTTCTAACTCCCCACACTTTTGGGGTGGCTCCCTGCAACCCACAATGCCCCCACCTACTACAGTCAATATATACTCATCACAGCCCATTATGCACATCCTGCCCTTTTTAGCGCTGCAAACACATCCAAGAGGAAAATATTGTGTCCTTTGTCCGACGGAATCCCGTCGCTAACAAAATGTACTGGGTCCTTCTTGCACACCATCCTGGGCCTGATGAAACCCAGTCCTTCCAAGTGCATACACCTCTCCATATTTTGGTTCACCCTCTTTCTAGATTTCTCTGTGGCCACATTGGACCCTGCACCGTGCCTCACGCTCCGTGGCACTATCTCCGACCAAAAAATCTCAGTCCATGGAAACCTGTGGCCCAGGATCTTGACCCCTTCCTGCATTTGCTTCAAAAACTGTCCTCTGCCCAGGTCAGTGAGGTCTCCCCCCGGTACCCCTTGGTGCTGCCATCCTTTCTGACTGCCTGCGCACACAGGGCAGAAATGCATGTCATTGCATGCCTGTGTACCCAGCCAGTACCGGTGCTCCTCATCCCTATGCTGCCACCTCTTTGCAGCTGCTCTTGTGCTCTGAAATGTGCTCACGCCACGAAGGAATGACCAGTGAACTACACAGTGTGATCTGCTGGTGCAAAGAACAGGTGTTAATTACCAAACAAGAGGAGGCTTATTAAAAATTACCACACACATACATAAAAACACAACTCAAATGTATATTTGTGCCCAACCCCTGCGAGGACTGCACAACCATTTCTTATGTCAGTGGATGACCTACTTTACTGATTCACAGGAGCATGGCTGCCCCCCCAAACCCACTGGTCAGACTCCCATCTGACCAATTTCTTTATTGCTGCTCTGGACATTCCCTGCTCGAAAGCAGTCGTGGTTGCACCTATTCTGCAACCATGTGAGGACCAACCTCCCCGTGGTATCCAGCTTTTCCCAATGTTGTTGTCAACACCTTACGAAACTGAAACGGCATCAGCAGGGACCCCTCCTCATGTACTAGCAGGTAGTCTCCCCCCAAGCTGGCCTGGCCACCATGTAGCATGCAAGAAGCCCTGTAGGGCAACTCTCCTTGTCAGATGAATTGTACACATTGATTCTTCTCCCTTTCCCCTCCTGATCTGTCTTGACCCTTCTTATTTTCAGGCCCACCTTGGAGAATGTCACTTCCCCTATTGTAAGGACCCTGCAGACTTTTCCCCCTTTCTGGTTCCGACAAATTCGCTAACTCGGAACGTCCCGAAATAGGCCAATGCAAAGGCGGCCCTGAAAAGTGTCATTTCGAACAAGTTAAAACAAACCCCTTGCAGCATCCCCAGCAGCTTGACCATTGCTCCAAAATCAATAATCCTGCGCCTGTCTTTTTTCAGACTTTCCTTCTTCCCCCATTCTTTAAGGGCAACGCGCACCATGAAGTTCTTGGTAGGGTCTCCCTTCCTGCTCAGTGTCACGACTCGCTCCCTTCGCTCCCGTTCCCGCCACTTGGGGGCATGTTTTGGGGTTTATTCCCTACTGAACATTTCCTCCGAACCTAATGCTACAGTGCTGTGATGTATTGGGAGCGCTAAAACCTTATTTTCCAAGTTACTTCCCTTCCGGATCCATTCCAGATTTTTGGCAGCCAGCATGCTACTTTACTCAAATGACTATGCTTCCCAGAATGCCTGGCTCACTGCTTCACCTCCTCCCTTGCAGGACAAGGTTGGGTGGAGGATAGGCAACACCTGTGGCTGCAGGTGCAGCAGGCGGCACACCTGAGGGGTGTGCTCGTTAAGCAGCTTTAAAAGCCTCAGTTTACTTCAGTTCAGCACTGGTCATCGTTGCAGTGTTCCTGTTGTGACTAGTCCCTTGTTCTTTGTTCCTGGCTTTTGTGCCTAGTTCCTAGTTCCTGTTTCTTGTTCCTCCGCCCTGAATTTCGGATTCATGTGCTAAATTGATTTCTGCTTTCTGGATTTCCCTTTCTGTCTTCCTATGTCTGCAGGCAGCTTTTCTCTGTGCTTTACCCTTTGATGCAGCCCAATTTGCCTGTGTGTTCTGTTTCTTTGATGCTGTCCTTTGCTACTGAAAAACTTGATGCATTAGTCTTTCCTTTTTTAGATTTAGTTTCCTGCCTTTTCTCCTTGGATGGGTGGGTAAGGTTTCCTTTTGTGATATCATTTTCCCTGCTCCTGATCCTTACTTCCTATTGGGATCCATGCCATGTTTTCCATTTCACTTCTGCATTTATTTCCCATTTGATTATTTAGGTGTGGGGTGCTGTAGTAACTAGTCCCTGTGTGAATGCCTTTTGTTTTCCTCACTATTTCTTTAATCACAATTCCTACTTGCTCCTTGACTTAGGTCTTAGGTATTTAGTTATCCTCCACCCGTTGCTGTTATAGCCTTCTGGGTCCCTGTTTGATCAACTGGGTTTGTGGGTTTACTGACATTCAAGTGGTCTTTCCGGTTCTCGTGAGTACTGTTTCTAAGTTCCTTATTCAGTATCATCCAGAGTGTCAGCACACAGATCCTGTCCTTGCTTGCCCTCTAAGTGGGCTTAGCGCTGTCAGTATCTGTAAGAGCATAGTGGGTAAGGAGTTTGCCGACTTTCCTTTCAGTCATAAGGAGGTTCTAAGTGCTTACCCCACATCCCTTTTGATATATAGGTATTTTTGTTTCACTCTATCTGCACTCCTGGGTTTTAGTATTATGAGTCGTGGTTCTTGTGTGCATGTTGTTTGATTCAAGGTTATTCACTGTGCGATTTTGTGCACATTTCCCTTGCCATATTCGCTGCCTTTGTACTCACCTGATTAATCCTGACACTCAGCTTGCTGTAAAAGGCTATCGCCACCAGGGGCCCTGCTGCCGAACTCCGTGTTCTACCTTCTATGTGTGCCCAAGCCAGACTTTTCTCAACTTTTTCAATCAACTGCCCTTTATCACAACCCAGTTCGTATGACACTCAAGAACCTATCATAGCTCTGCTGGTACCTGGACCTCACTCGTGGTGTGAGAGAACACTCTCCAAGGTCCCAGAGCGTCGGGTCCACGAGACCAGCTGCCACCATTCCGCGCTGAACTCTTTCCCATGTTGCTGTGATGGTGGATGGTCCTTCTGAAACTTCTCCTACTGAAAACGAGAGAGCGCACCAGCTACAATGTTAGCTATACCTTCGACATGGCACGCCCTAAACTCAATATTTTGGTACAGATAAATCCCCACCAGTTTTCTCAGCAGCCTCAGGACCACCAGGCATGATGCAGATTGTAGATTGATTAGCCTGCGCTACTGCCCTGTTGGCTGACCAAAAACGCACCTTGCTGTTGCTCAACTCACCTGGCCACAACAGGAGGGCTATCACGGACTGAAAAGTTTGAGAGCCACGATGTTCCCCGTCCTCCCCTTCTTTTACCATTGTGTAAGCCACCTCTGCCTGCACCATTCCTGGCCAAGGATGACCCTGAAACTTTCCATACCCGAGTCGTCAAAAGACATCTGCAACTCCATACTGGTCACCCATGGGGCTCTCCACAACCTTATGCCATTAAGCCCTTTCAGAAAACTATGCCACATGCTCAGGTCTTCCTTGAAGGGCACACTTAACCTGATATGATGATGATGCATCAAAGTGATGCCTGCTGTCACCAGCTGCTGCACCTTCTCAATGGTTGTCCTGTCCTTTGACAAGTTGTTGTCAATCTCCGCTACCAGTCCCTAAACCTTATCTCTGGTTAACCTGCAGGCCCGTTTTTCGGTGTCTATCTCAATGCCCAGGAATGTGATCACCTCTCCTGAGCCGTGTCTTTTCCTGGGCTAGTGGTATTAACTATCCCATCACGCTCTGGAATGTGGCCAGCGCGGCGGCTCACTCCTCTGACCCCCTTCTCCCCACAAAGAGGAAATCATCCATGTAGTGCACAGGGCCTCATCTCTGCTCTATCCTGCATGCAGCCCACTCTAAGAAAGAGCTACATTGCTCAAAGAATGCACACAACACTGCACAGCCCACGGGCATGCACCTGTTGAAGTGGAGATGGCCCTGCCACTGAAACCCCAAAATGTGGAAGCTTTCTGGGTGAACTGCCAGAAGTTTGAATGCTGATTCGATGTCCACCTTAGCCAAGAGCGCACCCTTACCGACTTCCGCTACCGAATCCATGGCCTGGTCAAATGAGGCATACGTCACCAAGCAGTTCTCAGGGTCCAGCCACTTATTGACTGAATCCCCCTTGGGGTAAGACAAATGGTGTACGAGCCTGTACTTTCCCTATTCCTTCTTAGGAACCACTCCTAGTTGGAACACTATGAAATTTGCAAGTGGTGGGCCGCAAATGCGCCCATGACCCTACCAAGCACTTTCTCCTTCGTGATCTTCTCAGTAACAATGCCCGATAGTCTGTCGTCTGATGGCAGGTTCTGTGCCATCCTTGCCATCAAGGGACCTTCATAAGGAATATGGAACACATCCCTGAAAAATGCGTACAATAATTAGCACTCATTCTCCCTTGGATAATCATTTAATAATATGTGTATATGAGTCCTGTTAACCGGAAAATGGCCCTTTACTAGCCACCCCTTATCATGCCCCTCTGTGCTGTCCTCTGCTCCTCTGAGACCCTTGGAACTTGTGGCACGCTGTTGCTGGGTGCTGACCCTCACATTTTGTGCATTCATGGGAAAACCTGCATTTCCCACCCCAGATGCAGTAACCCCACATTAAAGTGCCGGCATGAGCTATGTCCCACTGCGTTTCCTCTTTCGGCACCCTGTGTGCCACTCTTGCGCAGTCTGAAGGCATCTTGGAGTAAGATACAGACAAAATATTCTGAATTAACAATAAAACTTTATTAACTTAAAAATCAGGATGAAAAAGACCGATATTGCCCTATACTATGGTGGGATTTCCCTACCATACCAAAAGGAAATTCAAAGTCCAAGAGTTTAACTTAGGAATCTGTCTGTGTCCAAAACCTATACTTGTCCTCACAACTAATCCTGCCCGAGGCCTCAGCTCATCTACTTCCAACATTCTATGAGTGAGCCGGTTCTCGAAGCAGAGATTTGGAGGGAGATCTTTATCGTCAGCAGGGACCTCCCTGTGGAACAGCCTCCCTACTGTTCTCCATCTTGAGCCTGAACTCCTAAGACATTCCTTTTCTCATCTTCCTTCTCTCTTCCTCTACCCTGCTAACCTCTCTCTCTCCACTCTATCCCTCTCCCCCTCCTTATCCACACAGCTTGCTGACTGGCCGCCGGGTGTAGCTCAGAGTCTCACAGGTCCCCGGCACCCTCTCCAGTCCTCCCACACTTTACTCTGGGACTGCACTTGCCTCATCACTACTGCACTTGGTCAATGAACCATAAGAGTGGAATCTCTCAGCACTTGCACCAGTTTCTTACTGACTGGGTGCACTTGGACTTACCGCGCCCGCCCTGCACTTGTTTCTTCCACTCCCCCTCCATCTCCTATACCGTCTGTTCACTTACACGATCTGGACGTACCATGCCTTTGAAGATCGTCTATCTTCCCTGTCTCCCCTCCTTGCATGGTGGCGTCTATATGCACTTGGAAAAACTACAAAATCGTCATCCGACCTATTTGCAGTTATCTACACTGTTAAGTGTACTATATTCACTTACTCTTCCTGTGCAGACTGTATCGTTCAGAAATTCAAGGGCTCTGAATGGCTGTTGTTTTTTCCCCTTGTTCCCTGCCTCCTTGAGCGCTTTGAAACACTTGTCTTTTGTAATGGCACTTTACAAATAAACATTACCATACCATACCAAAGAAAGTGTAGGGATGTCAGCAACCAACAAAACAGTTTTCAACACAAAGTTCAGAGCTCTGCCTAGCTCGCAGCTTTCTTTCAGCTCCCTTCCTCAAGTATAAAGCAGTTCCCACAAAAGTCTCAGGAGTGCCTTAAATTGAGGATGCTCTATAATGAACCCCTTAAGTGCCACCAACGAGCCGGCTCGTCAGTGGAAACCGGTCCAGGTGGCCGCCGACGAGGCGGCTCGTCGGTTTTGGCACTCTGCTTTGCTCGATCCCTGCAGCGCAGGGATCAAGCAAAACTGTAATCCAACCCCCGGGCTATGTGAGGGGGAGGTCCCCCCTCACTGCCAGGGGGCTGAATTACCTTCAGTTTCACGTCGGCGTGCGTAAAGCACGTCGGCGTGAAACTGAAAGTAAAATCACTGCAGCAGCCATTTTCGGCTGCTGCAGTGAAGAAAGAAGGTGAGTGCCCTTCTTTCGCCGCGTCGATCTCCGGCTGTATTTCAAGCTGGAGATCGAGACCGGTATCGTTGGAAAGGGGAGATTCTCCCCTTTACAACGATACCCATTGTGTGGCATTGCTGCCCGCGGATCGGGCGCAGGGCGCGCGATCTGCAGGCAGCAATGTCACCGGATCAATACAGATCCGTTTGTGACGCGGGGGAGGAGGGGCTTCTTACTAGGTAAGCGGCCCCCTTCCCCCCGTGGCCCCAGCGCCAGAGACCCCTGGGGGCAGTGATCATCTGAAAAAAAAAATTAAATCGAGGGAAGGGGGAGGTGTGATGGCGTTTGGGCGCCTGGGGCCCACTAGACCACCAGGGATATGGCAAATAGTGGTCCTTGGAAAGGGGAGGACCTCCCCTTTCCAAGGACACCATCTACATGAGGCATTGCTGGTCACGGATCGGCCCAGAGCTCGATCCGTGACCAGCAACCCACTGGACCACCATGGATCCGTTTGTGAGTTGGGGGGAAGAGGGCTGCTTCAAGTAAGCAGCCCTCTCCCCCCTCCCGGCCCCCAAAGCATGGGGGCACATGCATGTGAACCCTGGGGCAGATGGCTGACCATCTGCCCCCAGGGAATGTAAAAAAAAAAAATGAAATGATGGGAAAAGGGGGTGGGGCTAGGGGTGGGTGTAGCAGTGGGGGTGCGGGGCCACTAGCCACCATGGATTTTTTACTGAATGAAAGGGGGGTGGCCCTCCCCACCCCAACCGAAGTAGAAAGGGGGCACCCCCTGTAACCCTCCCTGGGGGCAGATATCTGCTCCTAGGAAGGGGCATCTGACCCCAGGGAGGGATGCATGAGGTGAGGCCCCCCTATCTGACGCCAGGGAGGTATGCATGAGGTGGGGCCCTCCATTTGGGGTGGGGGGAGACGGCCACCCCCCGTTCCAGTAGAACATTTGCCGGCAATGTAGGGTGCCCCTCAGCCCCCCTAAAAAGCAGCCTACGATTTTGTATTTTTTTTTGTTTACCCAATTTAGCTTGGCGCAGATGGCCACATTAGTGTGCCAATCTGCCCCCAGGATGCCCAAACCCTACTGCCCCATCTATTGGGGGTCCTGCCCCACCTTTTGTGGTGGCCCTCTCCCCCCCACCCCAAATGGCTGGGGGGGACACCTCATGCAGCCCTCCCTGAGCCAGTACAAGTGGAGTTTAGGAGTTTAGAGAAAGACACGAGAAAGAAGTTATATTAAAGTTCTGGCAAATAAAACCTACCGGAGTAAAGTTAATATTAAAATACACTGGCGGTATGTTAGAAGCTGTCAGAAAATGTGGTAGCCTCGAACAATGGGAAAATCCCATAGGAAAATATTTGCGGTTGAATATTCACGGTAGTAACCACTGCCGCCAGCCAGAAACTTTTGAGAGAAGGTCTGTACGGTACCCTCTCGAAAATGAACATAAGGGAAAAACTATTAACCCTTCCCAGTACTTCCATAGTAAGATGGGTTGCACTGGTTTAGTTCACAAAAATTGACTAGTAAAGTCAATGTTGACTTTACATGCCCTGGGAGACAGTAGTCAGTCCCATGGTATGGAGTCTATGTTTGGGGGTTGCTACGACACCCCTGTGTCACTGCACTGCACGTGAATAAAGATGGTTCCTATGGAGGTGAGAGAACCCCATAGACATTAAACACAAAAATAGCCTAGAACACCATAGCAAAAATGCCTAAGAGTGATACTTCACTGGTATTGTTCGTTTTGAGGTATTATTTAATTTCAGTCTCCATTTCTGTTTTAAAAACTGTGTCTCTCCAGAGACTCTCATTACACCGCCATTTCCCTCCCCTAACTGGTAGGTTTTCCCACCTTATGTCCTCTAGGACCATATCATGATCTGACCAGGTAATCAGGACTATGTCTGAGTTCGTTGTGGTGTCTAAGAGATCATTGGTTATGTATATGTAATCGATTCAGGTCAATGTGTTGTGTGGGCTAGAATGGAAAGTGTATCCTCGATCGTTCGGGTGCTTGATCCTCCACATGTCTTTCACTTCATATGTGTTCATCATGTCTAGTAGTCCAGTATGGTCTCCTCTGTTCTGGACTCTAGTTTCGGGGTTACCAGGTTTCCAATCTTTGGTTGGGTCGGCCCACAGGTTGAAGTCACCTCCCAAGATGATGTGTCCTGAGGCTTCTAACATTATCTTTGGAATTGTTCTCCCAAGAAATCTAACCTGACCTGTGTTGGGTGAGTAGATCGTAGCAATTGTTACATTCACTTTTGCAATTTTCCCCGTTAGTAGTAGGGCGCGTCCTTCTACATCGGACCATATCTTGTCCACCTCAAAGTCTATACCTGACCTAATCAGGATTCCCACGCCTAGCTTCCTAAGAGGCCCAGAACCCCAGAAGTCTTTTCCCTTGCGTTTCCCAAGAATTTGTTGCTCCTCCCCCTTAGCAAATTGTCTCCTGTAGCAGGAGGATGTCCATTCGGGATCTTCGGAACTCTCTAGCTACCAGTGACCTCTTGGTTGGTGAGTTAAAACCTTTTACATTAAGTGTCCCTATCCTTAGGAAGTCCCTTCCCCTTGGGTCAACATATGATGCCATCGGTAGTTCTTGGGTCAACATATGATGCCATCGGTAGTTCTTATAGGGTGGTGACTTATATTCCTTGACCAGTAGGTTGTTTTCCCATTGAGTCCCACACTGTTTCGAGAGAGTTGAACCGCTACAGATCTTACTTTGTCCACTTCCCTTTGTCTGCCCTCCTACCCTCCCTTCTCCCTCCCTTCTCCAAGTTGGTGGCGTTCAAGCAAACCTGGTTGATAGCACCGGTCCTGCATCGAACCACCTGTGGGGACCGTTATGTCACACCGCATGGCTAACTATGTCGCCTCAGTCTTAGTTAAGCCCCCTATGTTACCTCCCTGATGTTCGTGTCCTGGCCATGCTGTGTTTCTAAACATGTTTCTCCAATCATGTCACTTTCATTACAGTGAATTAGTTTTCATCTTACCAAGTTTGTGGAGGATCAGTTGTCCCCCTCTCAGGTGTTACCTCTTTGATATTTCCTCAAGCCTTTGACCCGTTTTATTCTGGGGCCCTGTATGCGCCATCTTCAATCCTCTCGTCGTGGTTCTTCTCGATTATCCTCTTCCGTGCATGGCCCAATTAGCTCAGAGATGCAAGACTTCATTTCTTTTTCAGATCTCAGTCTTATCTTGTTGCCCTCATGTTCGAAAGAGAGAGAGAGGGGATAGCCCCACCTGTATCTGATGTTCTTTTCTTTCAAATACTTTGTAAGTGGTCCGCACATCCGCCTGAGTGCCAGTGTCATAGAGGATAAATCTTGGTATATTGAGATCTGGGCACCTCCTAACGTGATTGTCTCGCTGTCTCTGGCTTTTGCAAGTACCCTAGTTTTATCTTGGAAGCGGTGGAACCGAGCGAGTACAGATCTCGGTCCGCCCGAGGGCCCTGCCGCCCTGTGAATTCTTTCTGTTTTGGGTTCATCTATTGCGTCGTTGGCAACTAAGAGTTTGATAATGTCATGGAGAGTTTTCTTTAGGTCGTTTTCTGTTTCCCCTTCTCGTTCTGGAATCCCAAAAATTCATAGGTTGTTCTGCCTTTCCCGGTTTTCAAGGACATCGAGTTTGAGTTTAAGATCTTCTTCCCGTTCTAGTTCCGTCATCCTCTGATCGAGCTGTGCCTCCAGGGTATCAATGGAGGCTTGGTTATTCTCTACACCCTTAAGCCTTTCTTCCATGTTGTCCAGGCGTTGCGTTATCCTGTCTACTTTGCCTCCAATGCTGGCGCCCATATTCTTAATCTCTCCTAGTAGGGCTGCGATGTCCCCCTTTGTGGCCGCTGATTCGTTTGTCGTAGTGTCTGTGGCAGCCATGCTTTGGTTGCTGGTCCTGGCAGCTAAGGAGGTGTAAGTGAATGTGGCTAGTTTTTGTCTTGCGCTCATGTGATCCTGAGGGGTAGCGTTGGTGATGCGAGGCGTGTCCAGTAGGTATGGGCGAAGTTGAGCTATTCTCAAAGATTTTAGCAGGACAGCGACGCCTCTCCTTGTGTTCTGCTAGTTGGGCACTTAATTCTGCTCTTCCCTGCGGTCCAGCAGCATTATTTTGGGAGGTATTTTGTTGTGTACCAGTGTGTCCGGAGGCTAATTCTGCAATCTCCTTTTGGCTTATTGTTATGAAGTTCCACTTCTTCCCGAAGCCTTTCTTTCTTATATCTGTTGTATGATAGGCTCTGTCTTCTCCTTTCCCACCTGTGTCGGTAGAAGGTGGGTTGCTGGGTCGCGGTGGGTGAGTGTATCAGGGTTTGAATTCAGGATAGTTCCAGGACCTAGTTATAGTACCGGTATTTGTGGGGGCGTTGTCACATGAGTGTAGGGTAGAATCCAAGTGTCTTTAATTAGTTGCCTGGTGTTGTACGTGGGTGGAAATTGCTTTGTTTCCCAAGGTGAGTGCTGTTATGGTGTATGGGCTTCCTCTTTCTCCTTTGGGTGGATAACTGGTCTTTGGGCACTTTGATTTCATTTTGCTTATGTCTGCACTACACTTGATTTTATGAGGTTATTAGTCCTTCATTAAACCTTCACTTTTGCTAGTGGGCTTCTCATCAAGGGTTAGAATGTGCTCCCCATTGTGTTGCGCCCCTGGGAGTCCAGGTCTGTCAGGTGGGCTGAGGGGTGGTGGCAGAGCGGTTGCAGTTGGTTCTGCACATTCAAGGTTGGAGTCATCCACTTGTTCAATTACGCTTCGCACACAAGAACATGTTCTGTTCCTTTTTCCCCCCGGGGCAGCTTACTTCAAGTTGAAATAGGGAGGAGCGGGCACGCAGAGGTGGCAGGGGCCTCGCGCGTGTCGCTGTCACTATTCTCTGTTAGGCTGGGGGGCCTTCGAATTCAGGCCGCATGGGCCGTAATCTTTCATTTTCATCGAGCGGGGACGGGGGTCCTTCAAATGACACCTGCAGCACCGTTTCTTGTTGCGCCCCGCAGCACTGGTTGCAGTGGGGCCGGGGGCGGCCAGGTCCCGCCTCACAGCACTTCTTTCATACAGAAGTGCGCTTCGCGGGGGCTGGGTGCTACCAGCTGGTCCGTGATACTGCCCGCCCCGCGCAACTAACCTCAGCAGGGCCAGAGGCGGCTGGGGTCTCGTTGCTGTGAGTGCCTTACGGCCAGCGGCGACCGCAGGTTACAGGGGCCGTGTGTTCTCCGGCTGGCTATACCCCCCTGCTCTGGTCCTTCAGCGGCCGATGGATCCTCCGACTCATTCACTGTTGATACGCACACCGGTGCATAGTTGACTGGAGGCCTGTAGGATTACGTTGGTACGCATATGCTGCACCAGTTTCGGTTTTCTTTCATCGGGTCTGGCGGGCCGTGTCTTCAGATGAACATATCTCTGGAATCCCTTTGCTGTTTTTGATCGGGTTTCTTCCACAGCGGGGGCGGGGGGGCCCTCCGACAGCGTTTGCTCTATTTTTTACCCACTGTGGGGACCACTTATGGGGGCTCAATCCACTTTGGGGGCCGTGGCAGCGGAGCTCACGCAGAGAGCATGCTTGTCTATGCGCCCCCTGGTGGCCAATCCAATATGATTCGTTTTTTTACAACAAAAATGTCTTGGCTGAAAATTGCAGTTCGTTTTTTGGTTCACTTGTTAAAGTTCATCTCCAAAGTTCCCTTCACTTTGGAGTGCAATATGCATCGGGCTCACTTGCATTGTTAAAGTTCTATTCACTTTAAGGTTCAATATGTATTGGTTTCTTTAATTCAAAGTTTGATTGATTTGCAGAATTAACAGATATGAACTTTGCTTGCATTTAAAGTTTCATTCACTTTGAACCTGACAAACAATGGGTTTATTTGAATTGTAAAGCTTAATTTCTTTATAATCTTTATAGGAAACAGTTTTCTTTCAGTGCGGTGTTCATTAAATATTAAGATATATTTGTTAAGCTTTGCATTCGGTTCGGGATTCCATAATTGTCAAAGGTTTTTATTTATTTCACTGTGTTATATTCAGCTCATTTTGTTGTAATATACCTTTATAGTTTGCCTTTAAATGTGCCCAGCACTTTGAGACTTTCGAAAACGTGCTTTCATGTGCACGAAACCACTCCCTAACTAAGTATTCTCAATTGTCCAGCATGGGGTCTGGCATGGATTCACATGTTCATGAATATTCTCCGTCGTCAGGCTGGGAATCCTCGGTAAAAGAAAAAATCAGTTTCAGTTTCGTTTCTGAACTGTCTTTCTCCTAATAACCAATCACTGGTCTATGGGTCATACTGCCCCCAGCCAATGACTGCCCTCTACCTAAGCCCCTCCTCTGGCAGCCATCTTCAGATTTTTACTGCACTTCAAGAGTTGGGAGTCCTTGTGCTCAGCGCTTGAGCTTTTACTGCGTATTGCATTTTTTAACTCTTACTTTTTTGTTCAATTCAAGCCTCAAGCTCCACCGATTTTTCTCCTGATTAACGGAGACCCGTTTCGGAAATCTCTATACCCCTCAAGGGTGAATTTTCATTGAATTTCACTTCTTGGAGGATTCCGGAAATATTTGAGGCCTACCCTGCATGGCCAAACACAAAGGAGACACGACACCCGTTGGATCCAAGCTGTTTAGGATCTGCCTAGGATGTGGACTGCAGAACGTCTTCAAGGAGGATGAGCACTCCCGGTGCCTCTACTGCCTGCACTCCGACAAGTCGCACGTGGAGGAGGACTGTGCGTTCTGCAAAGAGATGTCCGCTCGTACCATGAAGGACTGTCGCAAACGGCTGTCGGACTGGGAAGAGGCAAAAAGCCTGGCGGCAGGTGAGCCCATCGAAGAAGTCTGAGCGGTCTTCCAAGACCTTTGAGGGTGCTCCGGCGATGGGGGGCCAACATAAGGCAAAGCACTGCGAGTCCGCAGGCACCGGGAGCGCCGTCGGTACGGGCTCCACGGCTGCCAGGCCGGGTGCAGCATCGCCGACGCCGTCAACCACGAGCCAACGCTCCGGCTCGACGAAGAGGAAGTCGGAAAACCTAGGTAAGCTTCGGGAAAGCCAAGGGGGAGCGAGGCAGTGACCCTTCCCCCATGGTGAAGGTCTCAGACGCATCAGATGCATCAAAGGTCGTGAAGGCCCAGATTCACCTGGCTAAGACTTCAATTGAGGAAGTGGCAGCGTCCCTGGAGAAACCTGCAGATGCTGCTCCAGTGGAGACAACCTCAAAGCCAAGAGTTTCCCTGCGTTCCCGTAGGGAATAGTCTGTCCTGCCCATCGAAAAGACGCCTGCGAAACCCCTGGCCGAGAAGAAGGGGGGCGCAATAGTCCTACCGGACTCAGAAATCTCCTCCAAGGATGAGCTGGCAGACCTTAAGTCAGCCTGGGACAAGAGATTCTTCGAGGTCAGGTCCTATGGGAAGGACCCCGATGAGACGGACATTGAGAGCGACGGGGGGGCCACGAGGAACAGCAGATCGATGAGGACCCAGACACCACACCGCTGCCGACGCTCCCGTCACAACCGCTGCAACCACCAACGGACAGGTCGGAGTACATCTTGTTGGCCCTGGACACCTTGTATTCAGAAATAAGTACGAGGATGCCTTTGCCTCCGGCGGACGATCCAGCGGCACATGGACTGTCTGGAAGCCCTTCACCCAAGCGAGTCCACCCACCCCCACCCTTCCATCCTTCACCTCCATCCCCTCCTTCGAGGGACGAGACGGAGACAGCGACAACGAGGACGGACGACGGCGGCGGCGACGACTGAGCTGATGATCTCCCGTCACCCCCACCCCAGGCTCCCCCCCTGACGAAATTGACTTGTTTCACGCCATGATCGCTAGGACCTCAAGAGCTTTT
Organism: Ambystoma mexicanum; assembly: GCF_040938575.1. Taxonomy (NCBI): domain Eukaryota; kingdom Metazoa; phylum Chordata; class Amphibia; order Caudata; family Ambystomatidae; genus Ambystoma; species Ambystoma mexicanum. The sequence goes on along the minus strand of NC_090933.1, from coordinate 510,582,092 downwards.
TCAGATATGCCCCGAGGAGCAGAAGAAGGAGGGATTCCTTTATCAGCAACGAGAGGCCAAGAGGAAGACCGTGCTCTCAGTCGCGCTGTTGGACGACATCTGGGACAAGGGGCTGGCCCTCCTGAAGAACCCATCCTTGGTCCAGGTGAAGAGAGACTGGTATGAGAAGACTTACCAGGTCCCAAACTCGGCACCAATGTGCCTCAGAGCGCAGCCATCTCAGGACTCTGTGGTCTCCGCGGGTGCCAAGAAGAAATCCGCTGGGACGACGGCGTCAACTTCCACTTCCCCACCGGACGACGAGGGGAAGAAGCTGGATACCATGGGACGTCGGGTCATTTCATAAGCGGCGATGACCATTAAGGCGGCCAACGCTCTCGCTATTGTGGCTCGCTACGATAGGGAGCTGTGGTTTAAAATCGCCCCCCTTCTGGACTTTCTCCCGGACGACAAGAGGGCAGAGGCCCTTGAAATCTTACAGGAAGGCAAACCACACCATTACGGTGGCCACGGACATCGCCGACACTGGCTTCTGCCAGATGGGCAATGACGTTTGCCTTCGCTGGCATGGCTGGCTCAGGGCCTCCGACCTCTGTCAGGACGTTCAGACGAGGGTACTGGACATGCCCTTCGATGGGAACAACTTGTTTGACAAGGCAGTAGACGAGTCACTGCAGGCCATCAAGGCAGACACCGAGACGGCCCGTGCCTTGGGCATGCTCCATCATCGACGGCCATCCTTTCGGCCCTCTGGAGGCAAGTCACAAGGTGCCTCCAAAGGTTTCGGTGGGGGCTCCCCCTGATACAGTCATGCTGCCCGCTCTTTGTCGCAGGAAGCCTACAGAGGCTGCATCAAGGCTGGCGGACATCGTCGTCGTTGCCAAGGGGCCGACGGCGGTAAGGCCTCGGCGAAGCAGGACTGAACTGGCCGTGATGCCGGGCCCCCACCCGAGCACCCCAGTGGGAGGCCGGCTGGCAAACTTCATCGACGCGTGGAAGTCCATCTACATCGACGGTTGGGTGCTGGATTTCCTGGCCCTCTGGCACACTCTGGAGTTCCAAAGGAAGTGCCCCTGTTTTACACCCGTGGGCAGGAAAGAAAACCACGTTCCTCAACTACTTCTGGAGGCACGAGCAATGCTAAATAAGGGTGCAATAGAGCTCGTCCCGAAGATGCTCTGGGGCTCTGGAGTATACTCACGGTACTTCCTCGTTCGAAAGAAGACTGGCGGCTGCCGGCCCATCCTAGATCTCCACCGCCTCAACAAATACATAAAATCCCAGAAATTCTGGATGGTCACCCTTCAACACGTGCTGGGACAGCTGGAAGAAGGGGACTTCTTGTCGTCACTGGACCTGGAGGATACCTACTTCCCCATTCACAAGGGGCACCAAATGTTTCTGTGCTTCGTGGTCCAAGGATGGCACTACTAGTTCAGGGCCTTCCCCTTCGGTCTGAAGTTGGCCCCAAGGGTCTTCACCAAGTGCCTGGCACCGGTGGCGGCACCTGCAGGGTCCACGTCTACCCCTATCTGGACGATTGGCTCATCCGAGCGAAGTCAAAGGAACTTGCTGTCGAACACACAGCGAGGACCGTCCGCCTGCTCACGGAACTGGGTTCTCAATAAACTATGCAAAGTCCTGCTTGGAGCCATCGCAGGACGCCCAGTTCCTGGGAGCCAGACTCAACACGGTGGCGCGCCTAGCTGCGCCATCGGAGGACAGGATAAAGGCCATCCTGGGCAAGGTACACCAGCTGTTGGCCATGAAGGTTGCCAGGGTAAGGTCCATCAAGTCCCTGCTCGGCATGATGTTCTCATGCATCTACTTTGTTCGGCTGTGCAGACTGCGGATACGGCCGCTGCAGGAGTTCCTTGACGCCCGGTGGATGCAGGCAAAGGGAAGCTTCAAGGACAGGATGGCCCTCAACGAGACATTCCGTTGGGCGATTCTGTGGTGGAGGGTCCGCACACATCTAGCGGCGAGCGCAGACTTCCAGACCCTGGCACATCAGAGACAGTGACGACAGACGCCTCCCTGGAGGGATGGGGCGCACACACCAGAAATCTCCACGCAAGAGGCCTTTGGCTCCTGGAGGAGAAGTCATTGCACATCCACGTCCTAGAGCTCCAGGCCGTGTTTTGGGCCCTCAAGTCATTCCTTCTGTCCATCAAGGGCAAGATGGTGCAGGTCTTCAAAGACAACACCACAATGATGTTCTACATTTGGAAGCACGGGGGCACCAGATCCCCTGCTCTCTCCAAGGAAGCACAGGACCTATGGCACTGGGCCGGTGCTCAAAGGATGTTCCTGGTACCCTTTCATCTGGCAGGAGTGAAGAACACCATCGCCGACTCACTCAGCAGGGAGCTGCGCTCTTGCCACGAGTGGGAACTTCGGCAGGATCAGGTGGACCTACTGTTACGACAATGGGGCAATCCCCAGAATAAATCTGTTTGGACGGCGATGAACACCAAGTGCCAGAGGTTCGCCAGCAGGTTTCCCCAGCCGGGGAGCATGGGGATGCGTTCTCATTCACCTGGGACGGCCTGTTTCTCTATGCGTTCCCACCGTTGCCGTTGCTCCTACGACTCATCAGTCAACTCAGACGGTCCCGGTGCAGGATGATCCTCGTCGCACCGGCGTGGCCGAGGCAGATATGGTACCTGGACCTTCTGGACTTGTCAGCGTCCTCTCCAGTCAAGCTTCTGGTGGATGCAGATCTTCTCACCAGGGAAGGAGGCGCGATCCTGCACCACGACCCGTTGTCGCTGAATCTGCAGGCCTGTCTCCTGCAGCACTAGAGTTTGGTGGATGCAAGATCCCGGTAGACTGCAAGGAGGTGCCTGCCAAGGCCAGGGCTTCTTCAACTCTTAAGTGCTACGGACATAAATGGAAGAGGTTCACCTTCTGGTGGCGTGCACAGAAGATAAACCCTCTACAGATTACGGCCCCTTCAAGTGCTGCCGTACTTGCTGTCGCTGGCCAAGGCGGGACTGGCGCACGCCTCCATGAGGATCCATCTGGCGGCTATCTCCCACTACACCAGAACTCCGGGGCTATCATCGCTGTGGTCACATCGCCTGGTTAAGGAGTTCATCAAAGGACTTTTCCGCTCGTTCCCGCTGGTGAAGCCTCCGGCCCCAGCATGGGAGCTCAATGTGGTGCTGACTAGGCTCATGGGTCCACCGTTCGAGACTCTGCATTCGGCACCTCTGAAATTCCTGTCATGGAAGACAGCGTTCCTGGTGGCCATCACCTCCGCATGACAAGTGGGAGAGATCCAGGCCCTCTCCTGTAAGCCTTCGTACTTGAATTTCCACGCAGCGAGGGTCGTGCTGAGGATACACCTCTCCTTCATGCCCAAGGTGCCGTCTGACTTCCATCTCAACGAGCCCTTGGTGTTACCTGTTTTCTTCCCGTCGCCTTTGTCACCGGCTGAGAGTACTTTGCACTCGCTGGATGTGGCTTGAGCGGTATTGTATAAAAAGACTGTAAACAGTCGCATAAACAAAAAGTTCAAAAAATGCTATACTGTGTGGTATAGTGAGTGGGGTGTTGCGGGGGACACCACGGCAGCATACCTGTGAAAAAGAAAAAAAACAGGCTGCGGGGGTGTCCCCCGCAACACTCCGATCACGGAAGTGAAAGGGAACTGGCGTCGCAGGGACTCAGCGTGAAGAAAAAGGTAAGTGGGCTTTGTTTATGTTGGGGGTGTGGGTGAGGATGTGTTGAGGGTATGGATGGGGGGTGTCATGGGTGTGTTGTGGGTGGGGGTGTGGGTATGTACGTGTGTTTGCATGAGAAAGGTGCAAACTTTTGGTGGATTGCACTTTTCTCATGCAAACTTTCCAGCTGCGGCAAAATCAACCGCGGTTGGATCACGTAGATCCGGCTAGAGCGCTGAAGTTCTATGTGAAGCGAACAAAGGACTTTCGGAAGACATCACAGCTGTTTGTGAACTTTGGCCCTGTGAACCCAGGGAAGGCCCTCTCTAAGGCTTCCATTTCCAGGTGGCTCTCCGGGTGCATCACCCATTGTCACCGGTTGGCAAACCGACCGTTGCCTGGCCGTCTGAGAGCCCATTCGACCAAAGGGATCGCTGCAACTACGGCATTCCTGTCTGGTGTGCCCCTGCTGGACATCTGCAGGGCTGCTACTTGGAGGTCGACGCACACCTTCATGAGATGCTACTGCGTCGACCGGGATTCCAGGGAGGAGTCAAGTCGGCCAAGCATTGCTGCACAACCTGTTCACTTGAAGGTGAGTCTGGTGAGTAGGTAAGAGGTGCTTAATGTAGGGTTGTTGAAATGCTTAATGTGGAGCCCTGCCACCTTCCGTGGTTGTGCATGTCTGTACTGCTATGTATTCTTGTATTCATGAGCATGTGAATCCATGCCAGACCCCACGCTGGAGAAGGAACAAGGTACTGTTGTTCTCCAACATGGGTCTGGCATGGATTCACATGCGAACCCTCCCGCCTACACCTCTGCAGCTCTTCTCTTGGTCTTACTGCCACTTTACATGCTACCATATCTGAAGATGGCTGCCGGAGTATGGGCTTAGGTAGAGGGCAGTCATTGGCTGGGGGCAGTATGACCCAGAGACCAGTGATGGTTATTAGGAGAAAGACAGTTCAGAACGAAACTGAAACTGATTTTTTCTTTTACCAAGGATTCCCAGCCTGACGACGGGTAATATTCATGAGCATGTGGATCCATGCCAGACCCATGCTGGAGAACAATAGTTACAGGTAAGTAACTTGTTCCTTGTTCAATGGTTAACATGTTCCATTGTTTGCTGGTAAGCAAGGATTTGGGTCGGAGACCTTTGAAAACGTGTCTCATCATTCACGTGACCACTTCGATACAAAATAACCTTGAGTGTAAGATCATGCACTCGCATACGGGTTTCTGCTTTCATAGAAACTCACTGGTTCCCGCAACACAGATCTCTCAGCCTTCTGGTCTCCACCTCAGGGCACCACCTCATGCCCCTCAGGCACTCCTGGGTCGGCTTCTGTTCCACGGAGAATTAGCACTTCGAACAGCAGAAAAAGGGGCAGCCTCCCTGCATGGCTCCCCTTTCAATGTTCATTTGGTTCCACAGATACCCAGCTCCCGGGCCGCTCTCTGCTGAAAGAATGGCATATGGCACACATACAGCTCCTGCTGCTTCTCTTGGCCTCTGTGTTGCTGTTCCACCTTGGCGGCCACTGCTTCGCCTCTTGACATTACTTGACTAGGCTTTTTTTACACCTGCAGCCCTTTAACAGGCTGCCAGTGCGTATGTACAATTATTCCTGCCTGACCATCATTTAGGGGACATGTCTGACCTCTACTTCTCTCATCAGGCCTCTTCTTCGTCCCAGTACTGTTAGTAGTCATATATGAGGAAGTCATGGGAGTTGACTTATAATACCCCATGAAGGAGGGGAAAGGGTTGGGTTGGTCATTAGTAGGAAAAGGGGATACCAGGTCTCTCTCAAGGGCGTCCCACTCCCAGTCCCCAAAGGCTCTCCACCCAGGTGATCCTCCCTTTCTTGTCCAACCCTAGGGTCTGGATCCAAGAGCGATTGCCTTTCCTGCGCAGAGGACCCATGGGGAATAGAAGTGAGAATACCCTCAAGTTTCTCACAGCAGTCACTCCTTGCCCCTCTGGCCTGTTGCCCTTGTGTAAGGGCCGCCAACTCTCTTTTTTCCCTTTGTCAAACCTACCACAACAAGCCTGCCGGGCGGTCTTACCTTCCTACCCGCTAGGCTGGCTAGACCTTTCTTTACTGCTCATTTATTCCACTCAACCTTCCATAACCTTTTAATCCCATGTCATGGCGGGGACATGGGCCATTTTGGACTGCAAATCCCGGTCATAATCCACCCAACCTGTTGAACCATAATGGTTGTGCTCATCCACAATTCTGTCCCTGTACTTCCATAATGCTGCCCCCTGCTTGGGGAACCTTTCCATAATAGAAAATATCTTGTTCCAATCATTTCCTCCGGCCTGTACCTTTTCTTATCCCCTTTGGCCATTGTAATGTCAGGGACTGCTGTTTCCAGTGACAATATTGAAAATAAGTAAAAGTACTCCCTCGCCCAAATACGCTCCTTTGCCGCCTTTGAAATGTGTCAAGCCAATGATGACCTACTTGACAGTAATGGAGCAATCATTACTAGAGAGCTGCCAACCCCTGCTCATCCTAAGGCTGGGAGTTGTCCCTCCACCCCAGGCCTGGTCTCTTTCTCAGCCTTGACACATGCTGCCCCTCTGGCAAGAGACCCGCCAGACCCTGCTGCATTCAAACCCGCAGGTGGCTCTGATCCTAGTTGGTCTTCTGATACTGCTGGGGCCTGCTGCTCTTGTCTCCCCAAACCATCTGCTACGCCTGTGCCTGTACCTCCCCCGGCAATGAGGGGGCTTGAACCCCCCTTCCCCGAACTCACGCATGAACACTGGGTTTTGAGGGCCTTTCCCAAACCCTTTAGGGCTTGCCACAGCCCCCAGCCCTGTTTGACTCCTGCGAAACATTCTGCATTACTTTCAACATTTGTTCCATAAACCTGGCCACTTGACCATTTCCCCATTCCTGTCCTCTGCTACCACCCAGCAATTCAGCCAGTACCCCGCTACTAGCGCCGGTGGTGGATGGCCCAGGTCCGCTCTCTTCAAGCCGCTTGTTATCACCCAGCGCAACCACCTTCCGTTGGCCTGCCACGTGGCTCTCTTCCTCTTTGTTCGTGTGCTCGCCACCCTTTGCGGCATTGGAGGGGTGTCCAAGGTGGCTGGAGGGGTATCCAGGGTCAACGACTCCTCCGTCTGTTCTAGCATCTTTTCTGTGCATTCTGTCCCCATGCTGCGGACCCTTTCCTGGAAGAGAGCGGCGAGCTCGGCAGTCTCTGCACTGTCGAGCCCCATGCTGCCGCTGGAGCAGCTCTCAAACATACTTCATGATCCTTGACTAGGCATTCCCCAATCAACCTAAATTACATAACACCATTTAGTTAAGACCCTGCACCGCTAGCCCTGCTCCCCAGGGTTGCCAACCTTTCCCCCTCTGCCTACACATTACCACATGCTTTCCCTCCTCTTGTCCTGCACTTTGCAATCCCTGACAAGCCGGCTGCACGGCCACTCCAAATTGATCCTACTGTGACAGCCTAAACACAAACATGTTACTGCTTGTTTCCATTGAAAAATGTAATGATTGTACCCCGCTATCGGGCTAATCCTGCTTGCTAGTGAAGTTCCCCCTTCCATTCTTCCTTCTTCCTGTTTGTTTTGTTTCTGTGGCTGTCACTATTACCTAACTAGTACTTCATCCTCTGAAGGAGAGAGTATGGATGTATAACCCGGCAATTGATGCAGGCTGTGTGACCAATATCAAGTGAGTGAGGGACACGCTGCGTCATTTGGTCCTGCAGTCCTATTTAGTCTAGCTATACCAACTTCTAACACCATGAATGACACAAACTGGAGGTTTGTGAGAAAATATCTCTGGCGGTCCCGTAGTTTTGTTTAATATCGCTATTGAAACTCTCTTAACACCATGCATGATGCCACTATTAGGTTGTGCGACTGATGGATTACTTTACCCTAGTGTGCTCTCCTTCGTAACTCATTTAATCTCCCTGGGCATTGCGTGCTGACCACACCTCACCGGGTTAGCCCCCCTTTTCATTATCTTTTACAAAAATGTATCTGTTTCGATAGATCTCTGTTAGATCCGGTTTGATCAACCATTTCTGACGTTAGATCTGCTACAGAACTGTTATAAGCAGTTTTTTAGTGGGGGGGGGGAGCAGGTGTTGCAGCGAAGGTGCCAGACCTCACTCTTTGGCTAGTCACTAAACTCTCTCATTTTCTTTTTTCCTACCTTTTAATTTATTTACCCATCTATGCGGTTAAAAGAAAAATAAACACCTCATATTCCCCGTTGGTCTCCCATTCAACTACTGACCCGGCCCGACCCTGCTTAGCTTAGGAAGCCGGCAAATACAGGTGCCATCGCCCGTGGGGGTGGTATGCCTTGTGCTCTCCCCAGTGCAACCCTTCCCTAACAACTGTTTGTTACAGTGGGCATGCAGTATAACTAGGCAATTGATATCCTAAATTCCATACTAAGTTTTTAATTGCGATATTCGCACAGCGATCGCAAAGGTACTAACACTACCCCGCCCGACACAAAAACAATTGGCCCTTGTGGCCGCCATTACCAGGCTGTCTCCCATACCAGCACTAACCAGAGGGGACCCTGCCTAGCTTTGTGCTGTCACCTCCAAAGCTCCAAGGCATTTGCTTTCCCTTTGATGAGCAACACTCGCTTTCAATGTGCACCTAACATGTTGCATAATCCAGTTAACATATTACACTTACTTTGCGGTCTTCCGTAGCCGGCTACCTGCCTGAACGTCTTACGGTGAGCCATGCGCACATGCAAATCATACTTTTCAATGCCCTCAACAAATGTCTTATTCTTCCGCATGGCAGATCGGCACTTTGCCTTCGTGCCATCAACCCGTCCCTTGCACCAGCTGTGCCAGGGTTGTTACAGTGCGCAAGGCTACTGCCGGGTGCTGCCGAATCCCACTTCTGGGCATACAAAACAGTGCAAAATGGCAGGGATGGCCAACACAGGAGGATACCCTGCTGCTCCCAGCACTGAACGCTGATCACCCTTTTAACCCCTTTGCTGCCCCTGCCGGAGGTGAACGATGCAAAACAGAGGCATCAGCATGGGTAGACCTGCTGCCCCTGTGCCTGAACGTGACACCAAAGTGGCATGCAAAACCTGCTTAACATGCTTAGCAAACTAATCTGTAAGTGTTAGTGGATGTCCCAGACCATGCAGGAGGCACTAGAGGGACACATTCTACTGGAGGTGGTGGATGGGGCATGCCCCCAGGGTCTTACAGCAACCAGCTGGCCCTGGGGTTGCACAGAAATAGCCCTGCCAGTTGCTAGTAATTGAGAATCCCAACACAGACAGGAAACATCTATGGCTGCGGTTCCCTCCTTGAATTTAGCTATTCCAGTAGGATATACCATGATTAGAAAAGATAGGATGGAAGGTAGAGGAGGCGGGGTGGCCTTCATATTAAATGATGCCTTAACAGTCTGGGAAACAGCTGGACTCACCATTGAGGGGTTAGATTCCATCCACATAAAAATAGGCATGAATGCAGAAACCACTATCAACTGTATTCTAAGCTATCGTCCTCCCTCATTAAAAATCGACCTATCGGAGGCAATTAGCAATTATTTCCTACCTCATCTTAAACTTACTTCAAAATATATAATTCTGGGAGATCTTAATCACTGGTTAGGCTCTAGCCATGATCAGGGGGCCACAGACTTACAACTGTCTCTGAGTAATTTAGAATTCATCCAACACATGACATCCCCAACTCATGTTCTGGGTTACACATTGGATTGGCTTTGTGTTTTAAATACTACCTGTAGCGAGGTGAGTACAAGTATATGTGCATGGTCGGACCATTTTTTTGTAAATTTCTCTATAGCGGTACCATTTGTAACTAAAAAGAACCACAAACTACCGGTAAGTATGTCTAGTAATTTTAAGCAATTAACCGTTGCTAATATCGAGCCACTGATTGGTAATTCATTGGATTTCTCATCAGAAGAAGAACTGACAGTTCAAGAAATGGCTATAGCATTAACAAATAATCTGATTAGTATATCAGACAACCTACCCCCATTAAAACAGAAAAAGACATGCAAAGATGATAATAATAAAAAGCTTTGGTTTTCAGAAGAGCTGAAAAAACTTAAATCTGCATCCATGAAAGCTTTTCATGTATGAAAACGCAAACTTAAACTAGACTCATTAGCTATATATAAGAAAACAGTTAGTGTTTACTTCCAGGCGAAAAGAAACTTTCATAATACCTGCATAAGTAATGTTGAATCTGACACCAAAGAATTATTTAAAATATTAAAGGAACAGGAAAATACGTCTGCTCCATGAGGCCTAGTAAAAAACAAATGACAGAGTGGTGTCAACTTATACAAGACTGACTCCAAAATAAGCTGCACAATATCCGATCAACAATGCTTGAAAAAAAGATGCAGAACTCTGCATCTATGGATATTGTCAATCCCAAGGTCTTTAAAAGGAATACAGATATTCCCATTTTTAACTTTCACCCAATCAGTGAACCGGAATCGGAAAAAATCATTGAACAGATGAAACCATCACAGTGCAGAGGAGATGCTTGTGCATCAATGATAATTAAGACTTGCGCTCCTTCTATAGTTAAAGCAGTTTGCATGTTCGTTAATGCCTCACTTATAGAGGGGAAAGTACCAACGGAATTAAAGCAAACTATGGTTAGCCCAATTATTAAGAAACAGGGCTGCCAAGGGACAATCCATTGAACGTTCGTCCTATTTCGAATACTCCTTTCCTTTTAAAAATATTGGATCAGGTTGTGTATCATCAAATTGTTGAACACCTGAACCAGTTTCCCACCCTGCATTCACTTCAATTGGGGTTCAGAAAATTATTCGGAACCGAGACTTCGCTCTTAGAGCTTAAATCGAGGTAAGGGCGGGCTCTCATTGATCATCTCATTGGATCAATCCGCAGCCTTTGGTTTAATAGAACATTCTATATTAAATATAAGGCTCAAGGAAGTGCCCAATTTTTCAGAAAGGGCCGCATCTTGGATTGCTTCCTTTTTGGAACATAGACTTAGCAGTATTTGCTTGGATATTGCGGAAGCAGCCCCAATTTCAGTACTCTATGGAGTACCACAGGGGGCTAGCACCTCACCATGTATTTATAATCTTTTTATGGCACCTTTCTTCTACATGTTAGAGCAGGATGGTGTTGTCTTTTCAAATTACGCAGATGACACCCAATGGTGTCATCTGCGTAATTATCAACTTTATTCTAAGCTACCGTCCTCCCTCATTAAAAATCGACCTATCGGAGGCAATTAGCAATTATTTCCTACCTCATCTTAAACTTACTTCAAAATATATAATTATGGGAGATCTTAATCACTGGTTAGGCTCTAGCCATGATCAGGGGGCCACAGACTTACAACTGTCTCTGAGTAATTTAGGATTTATCCAACACATGACATCCCCAACTCATGTTCTGGGTTACACATTGGATTGGCTTTGTGTTTTAAATACTACCTGTAGCGAGGTGAGTACAAGTATATGTGCATGGTCGGACCATTTTTTTGTAAATTTCTCTATAGCGGTACCATTTGTAACTATAAAGAACCACAAACTACCGGTAAGTATGTCTAGTAATTTTAAGCAATTAACCGTTGCTAATATCGAGCCACTGATTGGTAATTCATTGGATTTCTCATCAGAAGAAGAACTGACAGTTCAAGAAATGGCTATAGCATTAACAAATAATCTGATTAGTATATCAGACAACCTACCCCCATTAAAACAGAAAAAGACATGCAAAGATGATAATAATAAAAAGCTTTGGTTTTCAGAAGAGCTGAAAAAACTTAAATCTGCATCCATGAAAGCTTTTCATGTATGAAAACGCGAACTTAAACCAGACTCATTAGCTATATATAAGAAAACAGTTAGTGTTTACTTCCTGGCGAAAAGAAACTTTCATAATACCCGCATAAGTTCCCCTTACAGGTGTCCATGAACAGGACGAGCTCGAAGTCAACAGAGTCTTTAGCTTGATTGAGAAATGGATGTTGGATAATTATCTTGCACTAAATAGGAGTAAGACAGAGCTAATGAGCGTAGGTAGCCCACATGCTCTGAAGGTTCTAAATCACTCCTATAGCTCTTTCAAGCTGGGGGACGATATCATAAGTCCACTCCCAAAAACTAAAATACTGGGTGTTACTCTCGATCAATCCCTCAATATGAAAGCGCATGTGACCCCGGCTTTGTCCTCCTCAGTCTACTATGTTAAACTATTGTCACACCTGAGGCCACTCATATCACAGAAAAGTGCAGAAACCATTGCGAGAGCGATAATAGGGGCCAGGTTGTACTACTGCTGTAGCCTACTACTGGAATCAAGAATTAAGTTCAGAACTCTGGTTATAACCTTTAAGTGTAGAATGCAAATGATGCCTCTGTATCTTCTGTGCTACATTAAAGATAAAGTAAATACCAGATCCTTAAGGTCCGGTTCTTAAAATCTTCTGGAGCAACTTAGACCAAGGACATCCAAAGCAAGGAAACAGTGCTTTCGCTTTCAAAGCGCCCAGTTTGTGGAACCAACTACCAGATCAGTTGCGCAAGCAAAAACTTCTTGCAATTTTTAAGGAAGATCTTAAAACCTTTCTTTTCACCTGAGAGTAGCCCTAGGGGGTAGTGCCATAGTAGGCATACTTCTTTCTCGGCCAATTCTTTTGTCAGGTTAATGGGTCTTTAGAAGAGTCTAAGCTGTGTTATAGGTAGCTCTATTTTTGTGTGTTGGGCCCCTTCTGGTGTCCACGCCGACATGCCTGCGGGTCCACAGTGCGCTATATAAATACCATGTAATGTAATGTAACGTGTAAGCTCCACGCTGCTCCAGAATTTCACCTTGCGTTAAAGCAACCTGAGAGCCAGTGAGGGAACAGCTGCGGTCGAGACATTCAGGCAGCCTCAATCACGCTGGTGCCTGCTCAGTTCTCCAGCTGACTTCATACTTACATAGGAGCATGAAAAGTGAGCCTGACCTATGCGCTCTGGCATGGGGCCGTGGTGACATGCTTTTTGCCCGACAACCACTGCCCAGGGAATCCTAAAAAAAGGGTTCCCTGGTAAAAGATATGTTTAGGGTGACCAGATTTTCAAGATAAAAAAAACAGCACAGGACAACTATAATAAAGGTAGGACTAACCTTTGACAGTGACTGTCAATGCACTGCTCTTCAATAGCGGTTGGGGGACAAGGGTGTTTTCTATCATGCATTTGCCATACTAATACAACAACACAATTGAGCTTGTGCTCCGATTGATATTGCAAGCATGTCTGAATTGTCAATCTGGAAAAATGAATACCCTTCATTTGAATGATGGACGTAACTTGATGGCCGTGGGCCAACCGTTTTATGCAACGACTGTCATGATTACGGGGTTCCCTCGCAAAAGAATTTCCAAGAGTTCCTGGTTGGCCGCTTACAGTTGCTGGTCTAAGAATAGGCAGGTTGACTCTTCCTCATCACCCAACATGGCTGCCTGTAGTTACAACCTCTAGGTGGGCCAGCAGTCTAGTTTTCTGTCACTCGGGAGTATTTAAGCCCCGCCCCTTTGCTCAACGGCGCTTCGCGTCTTCAGCTGTCTCAGCGAACGCTTACCGCGGTTCAGCCCTCTGACAGGAATTCCTCAGCTTCCCTAGTATTCCATGGAAACCCTTTTCTGTAGTGCCCTGGAATAGCTTTTCCCGTCCAGTCCGCTGTCCCAAGTTGTGAATTCTGTGTAAAGTTGGCTTTCTTCAGTGCGGTGTTGGCGGTTACGCTTTTCCAGTTGGCGTTTATTGTGAGGAGAGTTTTCGAGGCGCACCTCCCAGTTCTGTCGCCCCTGTTGTTTTCACAGCAAGTATCTTTCCCTTTTAGTTCTCGCTATAGATTAATGGTTCCTATAGTAGCAACTGCTTTTCACACATTAGTTTTTTCGCGCAAGTGAATGTTCAAACCATATTCACCTCACAGAAGTTAAGAGGGTTGTGTGGAGAATTGTTTCTAGGAACATTAGTGTTCGTTTTTTCTGTCGTCATCAGGTACACTAAGTTTACGCATTTTGGAACCAAAAATGTTGCGGGTTGTGCACTTCAGTTTTTAGACACATTAGGGTGTTTCTGCATTTAGAGGGTTAGTGACACCATTCCTGTCTGACACTGTTAGGAAGTGTACCCCTTTAGACATTTCTGGAAGTTTAAGGATAATTCCATTCTCCTCACGTCCCTTCTTCAGAACACGCACCCCTGCGCAGAAGCAGGATGGAGAGCTAACCAAATCACCAACTAAGGTAACCGAAGAATACAGTTTATTTTGAAGGTGATTCTTTTTTCCCTATTTTAGGAATCACTTAGTTATTGAGTGTGGTAATTGTTTTCATGTATAGATAGAGAGTCCAATTGGGATAAGATAACAGCGCACCCTGAGAAGTTTCCGAATATTAAGTGGTGTCCCCGAGGAGTCTAAGGTAAGCGTTACAGAACGCGAAGCCCGTCATAAAAAATACTCCGCCTGGGCATCATGGGAACTTCTGAGGTAGATCAGTTAGCTCAACTACTGGGAGAACTTAGAGCTGAAGTCCATGCAGCCCGGTCCGAAACCGGCGCTCTTAGAAGGGAACTGGGAATCAATAGGGAACGAACTGAAGAGTTGGCTCGCCAGTTATTACAGAATCAGGCGGGACAGGTTCCCCTTCCCCAAGGTAATGCCCAAGCTTCCTCTTCTACATCGCCCTCAGTTCCGTTCCAAGTGGTAATTCCAGGAAATATTCCCTTAGCCCCTCCTGAGAGATTCACGGGGGACCCGAAAAGGTTTGCCGTGTTTTTAAATCAGTGTAGACTACATTTTTTGTGCAGACCTGGGGTTTTCTCCACTGACCAATCAAAGGTTGCTTTCGTGTTGTCTTATTTGGGTGGTCATGCAGCAGATTGGTCCATTCCTTTGGTTAATCGGGATGATCCCGTGTTGCAGAACTTTTCAGAATTCCAGAGAGAGTTAGAGAAATTGTTTGCTCGCCATTCACAAGGTCAGGCATTGGACAATGAGTTACTGTCACTCAAGCAGGGCAATCAGGAGCTGCTTGCTTACGTGGCTACTTTCAATCGATTAGTGGCAGAAACTAATTGGCCTACAGAAAAGAGAGTGACACTGTTTTATCGTGGTCTGCGCAGTGAGCTGAAGGATGTTCTCGCTCAAGTTGTCAATCCGCCCGAATGTCTCACAGAATTCATAGACCTGACAATCCAGTTGGATCATCGTCTTCAGGATAGGAGAACGGATCGAGCTCGTCAGGACAGTCGACCCTTTGTAGTCCGCTCCCGAGAACCAACGTCGAAGTCAGGATTAGATGTTCCCAATGAACCCATGCAGTTGGGCGGAATTCGAGGCCCAATTTCCCAAGCAGAGAGAGAGAAGAGACGACAGTTGCAGTTGTGTTTGTATTGTGGCAAGGCCGGTCATTTTTTAAAGGATTGTCCAGTAAAACCTTCACGGAGGCCTTTAGGAGGAATCAATCCGGATAAAAAAGAACAGACGGCGGAAAACTCCAGTGCCCGACAAGTTTAGAGGTCCGCTTGTCGAGCATGGAAAAGGTTGCAGCGACCTCACACTTCGTGTGTCCTATTGTCCTTTCTTGCCACAATAACCCCACACAGAGGCATGCATTGGTTGCGTACATAGACTGTGGGGCCATTGGCAACTACATGGATCAACATCTGGCTAGTAAATTGGGATTCCCCTTGAGGAATAAGTTGGAAGCTGAAAACGTCTCCGGAGTGGATGGTACACCTTTGGTGTCAGGTCCCGTGACCCAGTGCACTGACCCCCTCTTAATGCTTTGCCAGGAAGGACACAGGGAGAGGATCTCTTTTGACCTGATTCAAGCTCCTCAATTCCAGATCATCTTGGGAATACCTTGGTTGGAGAAGCATAACCCTGTGATCGATTGGTGTTCCCGGACATTGAAGTTTGACTCCAAGTGCCAAAGTATGTGTTTTTCTGCAGAAGGTCCAAAGGACGCCAGGCAGTCTGAGATGACTATCTACACCACCTTGGGTCTCATAGGTTCATTACCAGTAGAATACAAAAAATTCCAGGATATTTTCCAAAAAGAAAAACAGGCAGAAATTTTGCCCCCTCACAGACCCTATGACTGTCAAATTGATCTCATTCCAGGGGCTCAGCTTCCTTGTAGCAGAATTTATGCCCTCACTGAAAAAGAAAATGCTCATCTAAAGGCTTATCTGGATCAATACCTGGCCAATGGGTTTATTAGACCGTCCAAGTCACCGGTGGCATCTCCTCTCTTTTTTGTGCCCAAAAAGGAAGGGGATTTGCGAACCTGCATAGATTACAGAGCACTGAATCAAATCACGGTGAAGAACCGCTATCCTCTTCCCCTTATTTCGACCTTGCTGGATCAGGTGAAGCAGGCACAAATATTCACCAAGCTTGATCTAAGAGGTGCCTATCATCTCATTCGAATTAAGAAAGGTGAGGAGTGGAAAACCGCCTTTCGGACACGATTCGGGCTCTTCGAATATCAAGTCATGCCCTTCGGGCTTTGCAATGCTCCTGCTGCCTTCCAGGCCTTTATGAATGATATCTTCAGAGATCTACTGGACATCTGTGTGGTGGTCTATGTGGACGACATTTTAATTTTCTCTGCAAACCTGGCGGATCATGTAAGGCACGTGACATCGGTGCTTCAAAGGCTCCAAGACAATTCTCTGTATGTGAAATTGGAAAAGTGTCATTTTCACGTCCCTGAGATTGAATTCTTGGGGTTCATTCTATCTTCTAGTGGAGTCAAAATGGATAACAGAAAGGTTGATGCCATCCTGTCTTGGCCTGCTCCAACTTCTGTCAAAGGAGTTCAGAGTTTTCTGGGATTCGCGAATTTCTATCGGCGTTTTGTTTCTGATTTCTCTGGCCTAGTTCATCCTATCACCTCACTACTTCGAAAAAACAGGAAATTTGAATGGACTAATGAAGCTGATGAGGCATTTAAGAAATTAAAAGAGCAATTTACTGCTGCACCTGTTCTACAACATCCAAGACCTGATCTTCCGTTTGTAGTCGAGACTGATGCCTCTAACGTGGCTATGGGAGCTGTATTGTCTCAGCGTGATCCTGACACCCAAGAATTGCACCCCGTAGCTTTCTGGTCAAGGAAGTTCGCTGCTGCAGAATTAAATTACACCATTACCGATAAGGAGTTTTTGGCTATAATTTGTGCCTTGAAGGAATGGAGGCATCACTTGCTGGGCGCACGACACACGGTGACCATCTTCACCGATCATCGGAACTTGCAATACTTACGCTCTGCAAAGGCACAATCTTCAAGACAGCTACGATGGGCCCTCTTTCTAGCGGAATATGACTTTGTTATTACTTTCAGACCAGGAGTGCGAAATGGTAAGGCTGATGCCTTGTCTCGAATGGGTAATGGAGAAGAAGCCTATGTGCCAGTGAATCCAGTGGAGATCATTTCTGGAGAAAAGATCCTGGGAGTAATGAACACAACGGACTCTGCCTTTGAAGAGTTAAAAAGGGAAATTCAAAACCATCTTACGCAGGATGAATTGTTGAACTGGGAGTCCAGAGGAGTAGGCTTTACAGTGCAGGAGGGTCTTCCCTTTTATCAAGAACGGTTATACTTGCCCACGCCTCAACTACAAGAAAGAGTGGTTACCAACTATCATGACGCTCTTTTGGAAGGTCACCCCGGAATCAAAAAGACCATGGAGAAAGTTAAAAGATCTTATTGGTGGCCTACCTGGAGAAAAGATGTCATTCAGCATTTGAAAACTTGTGGTAACTGCGCTCAAAATAAGAATCAAAAGAGAAAACCTGCAGGCTTGCTTCTTCCATTGAGTGTGCCACCAACCCCCTGGCACACCATCTCCATGGACTTCATCACCGATTTACCTCCTTGTGAAGGGTTTGACACGATCATGGTGGTGGTGGACTTGTTCTCCAAAATGGCACATTTTATCGCATTGAAAGGATTGCCGTCAGCCTCAGTTCTGGCAAAAACCTTTTTGGAGAATATTGTGAAGCTGCATGGCTTTCCTGCGGTGATAATCTCTGATCGAGGTAGCCAATTCGTCGCCAAGTTTTGGAGAAGATGTTGTGAATTGGCCAAAGTTGATGTACGTTTGTCCACCAGTCATCATCCCCAAACTGACGGTCAAACTGAGCGAACCAATCAAACTCTAGAGCAGTACCTCAGATGTATGTTGCATCAATTGGAGAACACCTGGCTAAATGTTTTGTGGATAACCGAATATGCATATAACAATTCTGTTCATTCCTCCACTGGTTTGAGTCCTTTTTACACCTTACATGGCCGACATCCACGCACCTCAGCTTACGATCCACCTGAACCGTTAGAAATGCCAGCAGTAAAATCCCTGCATGAGAAAATCACCTCAGCCATCGCTCAAGCTCGAGAACAATTATCCATGGCCAAAAAATCCCAGAAAAAATTTGCAGATGACAAAAGAAGTGTTGCACCAGAGTATGAGGTGGGGAATTTGGTTTGGTTGGCCACCCGAAACCTGACCTTGAAGGGAGCTAGAAAGTTCCTTCCCCGCTTCCTGGGACCTTTTGCAATTGAAAAAATCATCAATCCCGTGGCCATCAAGTTAACCCTTCCAAAGAACATGAAAATCCATCCAGTATTTCACGTCTCTCTTTTAAAGCCTGTTAATCCAAACACACGAATCTCCGAAGCACCAGCCCCTGTGGTCGTTGATGATGACCAACTAGAATACGAGGTCAAGGCCATTTTAGATTCCAAAATTGTGCGTAATAGGCTATTCTACTTAGTGGATTGGAAAGGTTATGGCCCTCAAGACAGAACTTGGGAACCCTGCGAGAATGTTCATGCCCCTAGGCTACTCAGAATGTTTCACCGCAACCACCCATCCAAACCAGGGAGAGGGAATTTCAGTTTTGGAGGGGCCTTGGGGGGGAATACTGTCATGATTACGGGGTTCCCTCGCAAAAGAATTTCCAAGAGTTCCTGGTTGGCCGCTTACAGTTGCTGGTCTAAGAATAGGCAGGTTGACTCTTCCTCATCACCCAACATGGCTGCCTGTAGTTACAACCTCTAGGTGGGCCAGCAGTCTAGTTTTCTGTCACTCGGGAGTATTTAAGCCCCGCCCCTTTGCTCAACGGCGCTTCGCGTCTTCAGCTGTCTCAGCGAACGCTTACCGCGGTTCAGCCCTCTGACAGGAATTCCTCAGCTTCCCTAGTATTCCATGGAAACCCTTTTCTGTAGTGCCCTGGAATAGCTTTTCCCGTCCAGTCCGCTGTCCCAAGTTGTGAATTCTGTGTAAAGTTGGCTTTCTTCAGTGCGGTGTTGGCGGTTACGCTTTTCCAGTTGGCGTTTATTGTGAGGAGAGTTTTCGAGGCGCACCTCCCAGTTCTGTCGCCCCTGTTGTTTTCACAGCAAGTATCTTTCCCTTTTAGTTCTCGCTATAGATTAATGGTTCCTATAGTAGCAACTGCTTTTCACACATTAGTTTTTTCGCGCAAGTGAATGTTCAAACCATATTCACCTCACAGAAGTTAAGAGGGTTGTGTGGAGAATTGTTTCTAGGAACATTAGTGTTCGTTTTTTCTGTCGTCATCAGGTACACTAAGTTTACGCATTTTGGAACCAAAAATGTTGCGGGTTGTGCACTTCAGTTTTTAGACACATTAGGGTGTTTCTGCATTTAGAGGGTTAGTGACACCATTCCTGTCTGACACTGTTAGGAAGTGTACCCCTTTAGACATTTCTGGAAGTTTAAGGATAATTCCATTCTCCTCACGTCCCTTCTTCAGAACACGCACCCCTGCGCAGAAGCAGGATGGAGAGCTAACCAAATCACCAACTAAGGTAACCGAAGAATACAGTTTATTTTGAAGGTGATTCTTTTTTCCCTATTTTAGGAATCACTTAGTTATTGAGTGTGGTAATTGTTTTCATGTATAGATAGAGAGTCCAATTGGGATAAGATAACAGCGCACCCTGAGAAGTTTCCGAATATTAAGTGGTGTCCCCGAGGAGTCTAAGGTAAGCGTTACAACGAATTAGAGAAATATGAACTGCTATGCTTGACCGACGAGCGGCCATTTTAAATGTAGTAAGAATCGCCATTTTGCTTGTTAACCATTGCTCATTGCTCTCTGTCTAATAACTGCTTTGCAGCTTGCAATTCTTGCAGATTCTGCTTACTCTGCTCAACTGTTAACATTGTTGTCTGAATATGAAAGGACAAGGTCGCGGGACTGAAGAGTTTGCTGAACTCCTCATGCGTAGCCCAGAAAGGAATGCCCACGCTTCCTCTCTGTAGCCTTGGGAGGAAGCTGCGGGGCATTTAATCACTTCACAGCTGCCAGCCAGTCTCGTACGATGGTAGAATATGTTAGAATAAAGCAGTTAAAGGCTTGAATTATGCTTCTCTTACGCCCCCCCCTTCACAAAACCCTTTAGAACGTGTCGGCTCCCAGGACACGAATAGTACCTCATAGATAGCAAAGCTTGGAATGTGGCTCTTCCCCCGTGTACAGATTGCTTCCAAGAACAGAACCACCGTGTTCTAAAAGATGCCTCTGCACTTTCTAAATTGCACATTGTTACTAGAATAGACATCGAAAGCATTATAATCGTCATACTCGTCGGGTATGTCCATCGTCATCCCGAGTTCAAAGGAACTTAATACAGAGGGGTGTTGAACATGACTTTGCTGATTGTATGATATGCATTTTGTATATATGTAACTGATGTACATAATTCGCTCTCTTGCGTCCCTTGAGGTCTAGGAAACTCAAGTCGCGGGGCGTGAGATCAGAATTGGCCAATTGATACTATCTTTTGCTTGCAATAAACCCTAGCATTGGGAATTTGAACCTCGTGTCTGGCGCATCTTTTTGTGTATGGTCATTGCCTTGTTTCCATAGCACGAGGGACCCTTAGGGGCCCCTTGCAAGATGGCACCCGAATAGGGACCCTCCCCCACTTGCCCCATCGTATACGTTGTAATGGAGTAAAGGCGGAAGAACGGCGAGGACGGGACGGTCGAGCCGGGATCAAGAAGTGTACGGGGAGCCCTGTAGAAGAGAGGAGAGATTCCTTCCGCAGATCTGCACACATCTGATCCCTGATCGACGTACTGGGCCAGAGGGCAAAGGAGGCAAGGGTCCCGAGACGAGGCAGAAGCCAGAGAAGCGCAGACATGACGTGGGGAGAGGTTGCGTTAGAACAGGCGAATTGTTTTATCAGGTGAGTCATTCCCTGATTCAAAGAGAAAACTGATTTTTGGTACAGTGTTGATTTTGCAAACTCAAACGTCCAGGTAAAAGTTGCTAACCAAAGGGGAAGGTTAAAGAAACATGCCTGGAGTACTGTCCACTTTAGCGGGGCTTTTCAGCTGCGGTAGACAGTCCTTGGAATATGGCCAAAGTGCACCGCCTGGGGGAACGCCGGCTTATGATATGTATGCGAAATATGGTGTGGGTGCGATATTTTGTGAAATTTGGCATAGGAAAACTAGAAAGCAACCCGACCATCAGTGGGCGATTAATGGTAGTTTGAGATGGGGAGGATAGATAACCTAGAGAGGGTGCTGATTAGAAAGAAAGCGCGACCTGCAGCTTTTTGAGACTGTCAAAGATTGGAGGAGGGAAGCGATGCTCCGACTAAGGAGTAGAGAGAAGCATGCGCGTAGGCATAAAAAGAAGCTTGAGATAGCAGAAGAGAAGGAAGAGGAGGAGTGGACTGAGAGTCTAAAACGGGAAGGGAGACGGGACCAGATGCACATAGACAGAATATACCCGCAGCAGGAACTATAGCAGATTCATTAATGGAACATTTGTTAACTAACACGGGTCGAGGCCCAAAACCAGAATCGAAACCAAACACGCCAGCAGTGACTGCGCAGGCCCAACCAATAGCTCTCATACCCCCTCCCGCAGCCCGAGCACTTCCCCTCACGCAAGCGTTAACCCAAGCCCCGCCCACAGCACGAGCACTCCCACAAGCGCAGACCGCGGATACACAATTTCCCAGCAAGGCCCTTCACAGATGCCACCTGTGTCACTTGTCCCATCCGCACCTCCCGCTCTAGAGACAGATTCAGCACCATCCGCCCCTCCCGAAGTCGAGATTGAGACCGGGGAGGCGAGAGCTGGGGCTGAAGGAACAGGATTTGGACGGGTAACTCGAAGCGCTATCAGCAAAGAGAGAAAGATTGAATTACGGCAAGAGGCAGAAATGTACATAGAAGGAAATGATGAGACGGCAGCATTGGCCTCATTGTATGGGTACCGAAGAAGAGACGAGAGACAGGTAGTGTTGGAATGCATGGGGGAAATTCTGGTGGGAGAATGGAAAAAGATACTTGGGAATTTACCGCCACAGCGGTTGTTAGCTTTGAATAAGTTAGCACGCAGTGAGCAAAAAGATGAGGATGTAAGAAAACATGTGCACAAACTGATTGAAGTAAAAAATGAAATGGAAGACATATATGCTGAAATGTTTGCTACACCTGAGTATAGAAGAGAGTTCATTAAGAAAGGTAGGAAGGAGGCGTCAAGGTTGAGTATGAAAAAATCATGGCCGAGAGTTTTTCCAGGTGATACAAAGCATTTGCCGGTACCGGGACAGATAGGCGATAAACAAAGATTGCAGGTATGGGTAGGGGAAACAATGCGATGGATGTCGAACAAAAGAACGTCAGTAAAAGAAGTAAGTGAGATATGTAATGGGTACCCATTGGAGATGAGAAAGGAAGCGATGCAAACGATAGTAGGGGTGTTACTGCAGCAGGTCATTGGATACAATAGAGGTAGAGGTAATGCACCAGGCTGGGGAAATTTGAATAATATGCATGGGGTGTTATTGGCATTAAATCAATGTGCGTACTGTAAGGAGGAAGGACACTGGCGAGCGCTATGTCCGCACCTACAGAATAGAGGTGGGTTTGGTCAGAGAAGGCCTCATAGAGGACAACAGGGGTCGAACGGCCCAAGCAAAAGTAACATGCAGCAGCAGCAGGGATATACCAATGGAGGTACTGAAACCCAATCATATGGCCAAAACCAAGCACAACAGAACCAGACATTGAACCAAAGTGTTTCGAACCAAAATCAGGGCGGGCAGGGCCAACAGAGAAATGATCAGAGTGGAGGACATCGAGGGGGAAATGGGAATATTTTTGATACACAACCAAACACGTATTATAGCAGTAGCGGTGACTACACATCGGACGATGTGTTATTTTCGCGATAGGACAGCCCACGACAGGGGTCGGAACCAGTGTCTATTCCCATGAATCAGAGAGGACCCTACGTAGAAATGAAAGTCGGGAATACCACTGTCGGGGCAGAAGAATGTTTCTGTAGGGTTCGCAGGAACACCAGTAATTAACCCCATGTCCGAAGCTGTCCCAATTACAATAGGACCATTTACGGAACAGTGTCCATTTCTTTTGACAGAGAATTGTGGAGAGAACTTGCTAGGATTAAATTTGTTGAGAAAATTGGGGGCAGTCATACATTGTACAGCACACGATGTGGCCTCACGATGCACCGGTGACAGAATCTATGTCAAAAGAGTTGCCAGAAGAGCTAAGTAGAGTACCAACCTGTCTGTGGGCAATGCATGATAACGATGTAGGATGCTTGAAAATAGAGCCAGCAAAAATAACTTTGAAAGAAGGTGTAACACTACCACGAATTCCCCAGTATAACATTTCTGTTGAAGGTGAGAAGGGATTGAAAAGCATTGTTACTGACCTGGCGAGATTGGGGGTGGTTGAGGAAATTGCAGGAAGCACGTGCAACAGCCCGATTCTTCCAGTTTACAAGAAAGGAGGCAATGAAGTACCCTATCGTTTCATAATTGATCTGCGCGCATTAAACATAGTGGTAGACCCACAATACCCTTTGGTCCCAGATGTCGCAACAATACTGACAATGATACCGGCCACTGCAGAATACTTTAGTGTAGTTGATTTGAAGAACGCATTCTTTAGCATCCAAGTGGATAAAAGCAGTAGATATCTGTGCGCGTTCACTCTAGGAGGTCGATCATTCACATTCACACGCATTCCACAAGGATGCACAGAAAGCCCGAGCATTTACAGCAGAGCGCTAAAAGAGCAGTTAGACATGCTAGAATTACCCGAAGGTTGCGTACTCTTGCAGTACATAGATGACTTGTTATTAGCTGCTGACACGAAAGAGATCTGCAAAGAAAGTACTGTATTAATCTTGACACATTTAGCGACCCATGGTCATAAGGCAAGTTTGAAGAAATTCCGGTATAATCAAAAGGAGGTGTCTTATTTGGGATACTTACTTTCGAAAGAAGGGAGAAGATTAACACCAGAACGCATAGAAAGTATTTCTAGTATGCCTATTCCAAAAACTCAAAAAGGAGTGAGAGCTGTAATAGGCATGGCCTCTTATTGTCGGCAGTGGATCAGTAATTTTGCGTTGATTGTGAAGCCGATGATAAAATGGACTAAAAAGGATGCAGAGATGCCTTTACAGTGGGATGAGGAATGTCAGAAAGCGTTTGAGCAATTGAAAGTTGCATTGTGTGCTGCGCCAGTTTTAGCCACTCCCAACTATAAAAAGATCTTCAGACTATTTGTGAGCGAGAGTGAAGGATGTGCATTGGCGGTTTTGACACAGGAACAAGGTGGAAGAAATAGGCCGTGCAGCTATTTTTCTTGCGCGTTGGACCCTGTAGCGCGCACACTACCAAGATGTTTGCGATCCATCGCAGCCCTGCTGTGTCAGTGAAACAAACGGAAGGAATGGTATTGGGGCACACTTTAATTCTGATGGTGCCACATGCTATAGACGTTCTATTAAATAGGACGCAGACGCAACACCTCACCTCAGCTAGACTGACAAGATATGAGCTCATCTTGTTTGCACCCCACATCCAAATTATGAGGTGTAGCGCATTGAATCCTGCAGAATTAATGCCACTGCCCATAGCAGAAATTGGTGACAACGAATCACCAACCCATGATTGTTTAATGATCACTGAAGAAAAAACAAAGGGAAGGATTGATTTGAGCGATATCCCACAAAAAGAGCCAGATGGGGAGTTATTTTGCGATGGCTCTTGTTTTAAATTACCTGATGGCACATCGACGGCTGCATATGCAATTACTACCCTAAAGAGAGTTGTAGAAAGCAGAAGGATCCCCTACAATTCGGCACAAGACGCAGAAATAATAGCACTGACCCGAGCCTGTGAACTCTCTGAGAATCTGAACGTAAATATTTATACTGACAGCCAGTACGCCTTTGGCGTGGTTCACAATTTTGACCGACTTTGGGCTGAGAGGGGTTTCTTGACATCACATGGAGCCAGGATTCAGCATGGCCCTTTGATTGTGCGATTGTTGTCTGCGCTCACGTTTTCAAAACGCCTAGCTATAGTAAAGTGCGAGGCGCATAAGAAAGTAACATGCAGAGTGGGAGAGGGAAACGCGTTTGCAGACAGGATTGCGAAGCAAACAGCCACAGATTTGGGGAATAAAATGATGACAGTACAGACTGAGGAAGTACCTTGTATGATAGAGAATGGAATTGCAACAGTCAAAGAAATACAGGCTGAGGCCACGACCGAAGAGATTCAGGGGTGGGCTAAGGGCTCTGCTGAGTTAGATTTGGAAGGATGTTGGGTGGACAAGGAAACAAATAACTGGATGTTGCCAGATTGTTACGTAACTGCAATGGTTATAATGGCGCATAGCCCTACCCACATTTGCGCAAAGAAAATGGTACAGCATTTATCCACAGTATGGAAGAATGAGCACATAAAAAAGAATGTGGAAAGGCTAGTGCAGAATTGTATCACGTGCCTGCAACACAATGTAGGAAAGGGAATCGTGACTCCAGCAGGTAGTTTCGGCCCACCCTCTATGCCGTTTGAGGTGGTCCATTTTGATTTCATAGAAATGGAAAGGTGCCAGAACTGCAAGTACGTGTTAGTGGTAATCTGTGCATTCAGCAAGTGGGTGGAGGCATATCCTTTAAAAGACTGTACTGCCATGTCCACAGCAAAAGTAATGCTGAAGGAGTATTTCTCCCGGTTTGGGTTGCCTCGTGTCCTGTGGTCAGACAACGGACCCCACTTTGTGGGCGCAGTAGTGCTACAGATCTGTGCAGGTCTGCAAATAGAGAAGCGATTCCACAGTTCCAGGCATCCCAGTTCTGCCGGGCTTGTGGAGAGACACAACGGAATCCTGAAGTCAAAGATAGCGAAAATGTGCGCTGGGAGCAAGTTGAGTTGGGTGGCTGCATTACCCCTAGCGCTGTTGTTTATGCGCACGTCTGTGCAGGCTAAGACTGGGCTCTCCCCTTATGAGATTATAATGGGGAGACCAGCAAATGTATGGTGCGCACCGCAGCCCAGAAAATTATGTGAGGTCGAGCATCCTATGTTAAGCACTTACTGTGGACTTTTAATACAAAAGTTGCGTTTGATTCATCAGCAGGTGCAGGAGGCGTTGCCGATGCGATATACAGGACCAGGGCACTCACTGGAGCCTAGGAGCTGGGTGCTAATCAAAAACTTTGAACGGAAGACAGCACTAGCACCGTGGTGGCGCTGCCCCTATCAAGTACTTTTGGCAACACAGAAGGCCATCCGAGTGGACGGACGCAAGGCATGGATCCATGCTACCCATGCCAAAAGGTTCCCAGCTTCACTGAAAACTTTGCCTGATCCAGACAACGAGAAAAAGACAACGGTCTCGGAAACGAAAGAAACTGTTGCCAGTCCAGTGCCACAGCATCAGCCTGAGCGAGAAGTGAAAGTTGAAACAAAGCGCAAACGAGAAGTGAAACTCGAAACAGAGTCTGAGGAGGCTGCCAGTAAGGGGGAAGGGACGAAAAGTGCCCCAACGTTGCTCAGCGGAAACAACATCGCTGCCGAACGACACAAACACTGCATTGCAAACACGAGCAGAAACAACGCGTGCACCCCTTTGGCGCCCACCAGTACTTGCGAATGCACCAAAGCCAGAGAAAGAAACTACATCATTGCCACGACGCCCATCGCTGCCCATCATTGTGCCACAGGCTGACACTGAGCCTGATACTGGAAATGCAAGGGCACTATTCACGGATCATACAATAGCAGGAGTGAATCGATATAATCCACGGCCTCGACAGGCAAAGTGATCCACAGATCTTTGGTGCTTTTCTTTTTGGCCTTTGGTTCTACTCACAGACGGAGTAGGAACCAGGGGCGTAGAGGAGAGAAGTGTGAGAATTGTGCAAGTCGGACAATTCAAAACTCACAGCTCCTCTGTGCGCTGATAGAGTACATGTGTCCTAAGCCAGAGCGGGACAAGCTTGATGCACATGGTACTCTATCAATAAAGAACTGTTCAGAAATCGAGCAGTGGGAGAAAGAACAACTAATCTTGCTCGGGAGTGGATAAATGATCCAGGCTGTGAAAAGGCTGGGAAAATTGAACTGTAACATTTTTCGTTGAACTTTTCTGGCATCAAGAACGAGAGACATTCACGACAAACTTCGCCAGCAAGAAGAAGGACGATGAAGAACAAGTCAAGACCGGTTTCAGCCTCCTCCTGCACCCCTGCTAAAAAAATAATAGATTTAGAGACTGTAAATTTAGGGAAAAAGCATGGAAAAAGGAATACAGTACTGATTTGGACATTGGTACTATGTTTCTTAAGTATGATAGTACCAACAATAACAGCTATTACACTATGGTTCCTGGAGTACGTACACCCATTAGAAACACTTTTGCCAAAAACAGCTACTGAAAGCCCGGTTCATGTAATCACTGGTACTTTACCCCCAATGGAAGAAAGACATAGAAAAGGTTACGGCAACAATACATTGTTGATTATCATAAACATGACCCATGCGGTGTTAAAGAAAAAAGATTGCTGGGTTTGCGCCCATTTACCACAGCACGGTGGGAAAGGGATAGGCTGGTATGCACAACCATTGCCATTGATTTATTCCTGTGAAGTAACGTTAAGTGCAATGTTCTTTGGGAAATGGAACAAGAGTAATACGGTCAGCCAGATGAGACCAATATGAATGAATTTGAATCATGAGACCTGTGGGTTGTTCCATATTCCAAAAAACGTGCGTATTTGCACTAGAACCCGTGAGAAAGAATACACGAAAAATAACAAGACTAGATAGATTACATAGGCAGAATAGACCAACCCCGCCAGCGGAAAGAACATCAATAATGACATTTCGGATGAGGGATGAATGGAACAAAGATGCTGTGCCCCCTGCCTATGCAGTGGATCACAGCCCCAAAACTGCTCCCCTATGTCTACAGAAAAAGGGTTCCTATAATGTAGGAACGTTTAGCAACTGCCTGAACATAGTGGTTTTAAAACATGAAATAGAACCCGTGTACGTAGGAGACCCTGTTTATTTTATATGTGGAGAAAAAGCATATCCATGGTTACCTAGGAACTGGGGAGGTACATGCTACAGGAGTGTTCCTCTTGGAGACAGCAGAAGTAGCCAGACAAACAAAAGGTAGAACTCAAAGGAGTAGTGAGGATGGAATGATAGCAATGGATATAGCCAAATCATTTATACCGTTCTTGTCCCAAATAGAAAACTCTTACAATATAAGAAAACTCTCTGGAATATTACAAAAAACAATAGATTCCACAACAGATATTTTATTGAATATGACGTTAGAAGAAAAAGGAATATGACTGATGGCACTCCAAAACAGGATGGCTCTCGATATAATATTAGTTGATCGTGGGGGAGTTTGCAAGCTCGAAAAAACTGCATGCTGTTTGTATATAGATGACTACTCCCCTACGATATTTGAAGCGATCCGGAAATTACATGTCATAAGTTCCACACTCTCTACTGAAGCAGGGGTTTGGGGGATAGAATCCTGGTTATGGGGATTATTGCGGTCTTGGGGATGGAAGTTAATTTCGATACTAATAATGGTACTCAGGATATTCATAACATGCTGTTGCATACAATGCTTACCAATAATATGCACTGAAATAACTGATGGATGTACTAAGGGATGTATGCACATGGTATTGAGAGGAAAACAAGCGCATGGCCGGAATAACAGAGACACTGAGGAAACAAAAATAGTAAAACAACTCATGGCGATAGACATTAATGATGGAAATGATTTAGATGCAGATACCCCAGACTCCTCCTCAGAAGAGGAGGATACTGTCATGACGCGCGCTCCATGGAAGCTATGGAGCCGATGGAAGGGCTGATCCCATACCTCCACCAGCGGTCTAGTCTCCCACGCACGGCACGTTACCGTCATGACGCATAAATAGGCGTCACACGCGGTAGTCGGTGCGTTGCAACCTTGCTTTCCTCGCCAGGTTCGTACGCTAGTGCTCCTCTCTGACTCCCCTTGTGAATTCCCGCTTGCTCCCTCTTGTCAGTGATTGTCCGTCGGCTCCTAGCCCTTGATCTCTCAGGGTGCTTCCTCCTCTCCTCTTTTTCCTCCCGCTTTGTATCCCTGGTACCTTCTTCCGCTCAAGTACTTTTCTCTTCCTTGTTGTGCATACCTCTACGATTGTATGCTGCTTCTGCAGACCTCTTCCTCATTCCTCGGCTATGGTATCCATTCAAACAGCGCTCAGGATACGCAAGCTAATGCAACTCCCGCAGTGTCTTCTAGGAATTGAAGTCCTCTCATCTACTTCAACGGAAAACATTCAGCCTTGACATCCGTAGTGCTAACTACCTCCAAGCACACCAGGGTTTTTCAGCCACGCTTTTCCCTGGAATTGGGGGCGGACTCCCGGAGGGCCCTCTCTGCCTTGCTCTCTGCCAGCGGGCAGGGTGGCTTCCAGTGGAGCTCGTCCCAAACTCAACAGGAAAGGACTGGACCTCTGGAGAGAAAGGAGAGCCATAGACACAGACAGTTCCTCAGAAGAACTCAGTACAGTGAGGAGGAGGGAACCAAGGAGGGTATTTGTCAAGCATCGAATACTTCATCGCATGACAGTTTACAACGCCAAAGGATGGCTAGCTTAGAGCAGAATCAAGAACTGGTTAATGCCATACAGGGGATAACTGCTGAGCTCCAAACCATGAGGGTAGAAAACACCGCCCTTAAGGCTGACAATGCCACTCTGAGACAACAAATGATTCTGAGAGAAGAAGTTCGGGGAGATCTCCCACCTATGCCCTTACCCTGTGGGAAGTATGAAGGGAACCCCAAGAAGATTAAGGAATTCCTCGACGCCTGTAGGGTATACTTCACTTTTCGCCCAAGGATGTATGAATTCGACAAGGCGAAGGTTGGCTTCCTAGTTTCAAACCTTGGGGGTAACGCTCTAGCATGGGCCACCCCGTTGGTTACAGAAACTGATCCTGTGCTGAATGATTACAATGCCTTTGTACTACAATTCAGAGAACGCTTTGAAAGGACTGAGACTTTGTATGCGTTTTATGAAAACATGCTAGACCTCAAACAGGGTCTTTTTGATGTACAAACCTATGCCTCGAACTTCCAGAGGATAGCTTGGGAGACAGGATGGCCTGACTCAGTTAAGCAGACTCTCTTTCAGAGAGGGCTACATGAAGATTTGAAGGACGAACTCTCTCGAGTAGCAAGACCCTCCTCCTACCAAGAACTGGTCGCTCTGGCCCTCCAGATGGAATTTCGAATTTCCGAGAGACGGGTAGAAAAAAGGAGGACCAGACCCAATCCGCCTTCTACACCATCCTCCTACTCGCCATCCGCTCCAGACAGATCTCTTCCCCAGACTGAAGAGCCCATGCAAATCGGTGCAGAGAGGGGAACCAAGGAACTCAGACCTTGTATTGACTTCAGGGGCCTAAATAGCCAAACCATACGAGATCGATACCCGATGCCCCTGATAAAGGAGATCATGGAAGCAGTACAAGGGGCAAAATGGTTTACCAAACTAGACCTCAGAGGGGCCTATCATCTCCTACGAATCAAACAAGGGGATGAATGGAAGACCGCCTTTCGTACTCCATTAGGTCATTTCGAGTACAAGGTAATGCCCTTTGGGTTGGTTAACGCGCCAGCCCAGTTCCAAAGATTTATGGACAAGGTCTTTGGTGATCTTCTGTTTAGGTCCATTGTAGTTTACTTGGATGACATCTTGGTTTACTCTCACACTTTAGAACAACATCGTCTACACGTAAGAGAAGTGCTCAAGAGACTTCGAGACCACCACCTATTAGTCAAGCCAGAGAAATGTCTTTTTGAGGTTTCTACAGTGTCGTACCTGGGCTTTATTCTGTCAGAAAACCGCATTGAGATGGACCCTAACAAGACTACATCTATTAACAATTGGCCTGTTCCCAGCTCAGTCAAGGACATCCAGAGGTTCTTGGGGCTGACAAATTTCTATCGAAAATTCATCACGGGCTTCTCCAACATAGTCCTACCTATCACAGCTTTACTAAAGAAAGGGGTGAAGTTCCATTGGACGCCAGAAGCAGATTCCGCCTTTCATCAGCTTAAACCCTTTATCGCAGAAGCGGACGCCTCACAGGGGGCTATTGGAGCAGCTCTACTACAAAGGAAGGAGGATCAACTCAAACATCCCATTGCCTATTATTCCAGAACACTCACCTCCAGTGAAAGAAACTATTCGGTGATTGAAAAGGAACTGTTAGCAATTAAACAGGCATGTGAGGAGTGGCGCCATTTGTTGCAAGGAGCGAAATACCCGTTTCAAGTACGAACAGACCACAGGAACCTAAGTATTCTCCAACAGATGGAATGCAGGAACTCTCGTCATGCTCGTTGGGCTTATTACTTCTCCCAATTTGATTTCATACTCAGATACCTACCGGGGAAAGACAATCACTTAGCTGATGCACTCTCCCGCAGCCACCAAGAAGGATCAGGGAAACACCCCGAACAGGAATGGCTGCTCAATGGGAAGAGATTCATTGGAACAGTAAATAAATATTTACAACAGGTTCTGGAAGCCCAAAAAACCACCTCTCTTCCAGGAGACCTCTCTCTAACCTACAAAGGAGAATACCTGTTTAAAGATGACTTGCTTTACCTACCCACCCAAGATCTCCAGAACCAAGCCCTTTCGTGGTGCCATGATCTACCTATGGCTGGTCACAAGGGCCGTGCTGCTACACTGGAACTACTGAAGAGGAATTTCTGGTGGCCGAAGATGAATAAGGACGTTGTGGAGTATGTCTCTTCCTGTCCCATATGCGCTCAAAGCAAATACAGTTCGGCTAAACCTTTAGGGCTTTTACAACAGGATGAAACACCTGCCGGACCTTGGCAACATATATCTATGGATTTTATCGTAGAGTTACCCAAATCGGGAGGAAGTTCTGCTATCATGGTAGTGGTCGACTCCTTCAGTAAGCTGGCTCATTTCATTCCTCTCAGAGGCACTCCTTCTGCCACTACCACAGCAGACGTGTTCTTAAAGGAGATAGTCTGTCTCCATGGTCTACCTTCCTCAATTGTGTCTGATAGAGGAACACAGTTCACCTCCAAGTTTTGGACAACCTTGTGTAAACAGTTGCAGATTCAGAGAGCGTTGTCTTCTGGCTTTCACCCAGAAACTAACAGACAAACCGAACGCCTCAACGCTACACTTGAACAGTTTCTGAGATGTTACTGCAACCAGACTCAGGATAACTGGTTTCATCTCTTATCGGTTGCAGAATTCTCGTACAACAACACCAAGCATACTGCAATTGGAATGAGTCCTTTCAAATGTACATATGGGTACGAACCCAAACACATCCCATTTCCTACTGTTCAACCCACTAACGTCCCTACCATAGACCTACTACTGGACACTCTGAAACAAACTCATAAGTCTGCTCAAGAAACCCTGTTAGCCAGTCGCCAGACTTACAAGAGATGGGCTGACAAAAACAGAAGACCTAATCCTGATTGGAAGAAAGGAAGCAAGGTATGGTTGTCCACTAAGTACCTTCCCCGGAGAGTCCACCCAGGTAAATTCACTCCGAGATATATCGGACCGTTTTCCATAAAACAACAGATCAATCCTGTGGCCTTTCGGCTAAACCTCCCGCACTCTCTTCGAAGAATACATCCAGTATTCCATACTTCGCTTCTTAAGGATTATAAACCTGATCCTTTTTTGAGAACCTCCAGAAGGAAGATACCCAGTGTGGATGATGACGCCCAAGAGTATGAGGTTTCACGCATCTTGGACTCTCGTTACAAACACGGAGTCCTACAATACCTCATACTGTGGAAAGGATACCCATGGACGGAAAGATCTTGGGAACCAGCCAAAAATCTACATGCCACCAGACTCCTACGCATATTCCACAGACACCATCCAGGCAAGCCTGGAGGAAGGTCTTGGCGAAGGGGTTATACTGTCATGACGCGCGCTCCATGGAAGCTATGGAGCCGATGGAAGGGCTGATTCCGTACCTCCACCAGCGGTCTAGTCTCCCACGCACGGCACGTTACCGTCATGACGCATAAATAGGCGTCACACGCGGTAGTCGGTGCGTTGCAACCTTGCTTTCCTTGCCAGGTTCGTACGCTAGTGCTCCTCTCTGACTCCCCTTGTGAATTCCCGCTTGCTCCCTCTTGTCAGTGATTGTCCGTCGGCTCCTAGCCCTTGATCTCTCAGGGTGCTTCCTCCTCTCCTCTTTTTCCTCCCGCTTTGTATCCCTGGTACCTTCTTCCGCTCAAGTGCTTTTCTCTTCCTAGTTGTGCATACCTCTACGATTGTATGCTGCTTCTGCAGACCTCTTCCTCATTCCTCGGCTACGGTATCCATTCAAACAGCGCTTAGGATACGCAAGCTAACCCAACTCCCGCAGTGTCTTCTAGGAATTGAAGTCCTCTCATCTACTTCAACGGAAAGCATTCAGCCTTGACATCCGTAGTGCTAACTACCTCCAAGCACACCAGGGTTTTTCAGCCACGCTTTTCCCTGGAATTGGGGGCAGACTCCCGGAGGGCCCTCTCTGCCTTGCTGTCTGCCAGCAGGCAGGGTGGCTTCCAGTGGAGCTCGTCCCAAACTCAACAGGAAAGGACTGGACCTCTGAAGAGAAAGGAGAGCCATAGACACAGACAGTTCCTCAGAAGAACTCAGTACAGGTGAGGAGGAGGGAACCAAGGAGGGTATTTGTCAAGCATCCAATACTTCATCACATGACAGATACAATGAATAAATAAGACGTTTGGCACACAGCCAAAAGGAGGGTTTGTTAATCTGGAAAAATGAATACCCTTCATTTGAATGATAGATGTAACTTGATGGCCGTGGGCCAACCGTCTTATGCACCGAATTGGAGACATATGAACTGCTATGCTTGACCGACGAGCAGCCATTTTAAATGTAGTAAGCATCGCCATTTTGCTTGTTAACCATTGCTCATTGCTTTCTGTCTAAAAACTGCTTTGCAGCTTGCAATTCTTGCGGATTCTGCTTACTCTGCTCAACTGTTAACATTGTTGTCTGAATATGAAAGGACAAGGTCGCGGGACTGAAGAGTTTGCTGAACTCCTCATGAATAGCCCACAAAGGAATGTCCACGCTCCCTCTCTGTAGCCTTGGGAGGAAGCTGCGGGGCATTTAATCACTTCACAGCTGCCAGCCAGTCTTGTACGATGGTAGAATATGTTAGAATAATACAGTTAAAGGCTTGAATTATGCTTCTCTTACGGCCCCCCTTCGCAAAACCCTTTAGAACATGTCGGCTCCCAGGACACGAATAGTACCTCATAGATAGCAAAGCTTGGAATGTGGCTCTTCCCCTGTGTACAGATTGCTTCCAAGAACAGAACCACCGTGTTCTAAAAGATGCCTCCGCACTTTCTAAATTGCACATTGTTACTAGAATAGACATCGAAAGCATTATAATCGTCATACTCGTCGGATATGTCCATCGTCATCCCGAGTTCAAAGGAACTTAATACAGAGGGGTGTTGAACATGACTTTGCTGATTGTATGATATGCATTTTGTATATATGTAACTGATGTACGTAATTCGCTCTCTTGCGTCCCTCGAGGTCTAGGAAACTCATGTCGCGGGGCGTGAGATCAGAATTGGCCAATTGATACTATCTTTTGCTTGCAATAAACCCTAGCATTGGGAATTTGAACCTCGTGTCTGGCGCATCTTTTCATGTATGGTCATTGCCTTGTTTCCGTAGCACGAGGGACCCCTAGGGGCCCCTTTCAGAATGAGTTTCACGAGCAGCCTCTGGGGTGCATTTGGTTGGTGCTACAGCATATAACTAAAAGGTTGGTGGTTCAAGACCACCCAAAAAAGGCTTATCGTGTTATGATTACATTTATTGTAATATGTGTTTATTCTATCACAAACCAACACCCTCTTAATTTGTAAAATGCAGCATTTCTTCTGTGCACGATTGTGCATTCCTGCATGCCGGTAGCAGCTATTGAAGATTTACTAACAAAAACCAGGATGACTAGGTTTTCAATTGAAAAATATTTTTGAGAAAGGGGGCCAGAGCACCCAATTCCAGGACGGTCCCAGCAAAACCGGGACATCAAGTCACCCTAGATACATGCTGTATTGGGCCATATTTACATGCACTACTTTGGTGAGCATGGACTAAGTGTATATATTCTCACAATGCATATTCTATTTGCCCTAGATTACTAAATGCTACACCTGTGATGGAACAGGTACAAAGATTCGTGGACCACACTAAAGGACTGTGTTTAGTCTAGGACTACTTGTTGCTTCAATATGCTTGCTTCTTGCTTATGTTGTATGTCTTCCAAGATATACGGTCTGAACCTTGGTACCACGTGTCAGCTTGCTTATGGAGGATGTATAGACCAACCTATTGCTGCTCTGCTATGTTCGTCTAAGTTGTCAGGTGAGCTATGATATGCTTTGTAAGCTTATGCTATGCTATAGTACGACCTAATAGATCTGACTGACTCACGGTATGTTTAAGAGTGAGTCCATTCATGTTCAATGATTTATAAGACCGACTGACTGGAATAATCAGATCAGTATACAAGTGTACAGTGGTTTCCTATAAATCCCCCATACCTGCCCATTCACGTTTCCTAACCCTCTTTCCAGTGTTGCTTGACTCCTCCTACCTATCCACAACCGCGCCCTAATCGTCTTCACCCCATTGGCTTTCGTGTGGCAACCTGTTGTGCTCGATTAAGGCACCCATGCCAACCAAGGTGGGAGGGGCTGTGCCCCATTCGGCTTCTGTGGTTATGGATATTGTTTGATAATACCCAACTTTTTTTTAAGCTTTGGGCATCTTTGTCTTTTTTTCTGAATGAATTTGGGTCAACACGAGGAATATAAAGGGGCATGGCGTGGGCCGTTGAGAGCCACATTCTGCGTTCTGGAGCAGCTCATTGAGGCCAGCGTCCCCTTTAGCAACAGGGGCACAATTCTGGTTCTCACTAGTGGCTAATGAATCAGGTTTTGAGAATTTCCAACTTAAATATCAATAATAGAAACATGCAACCCATGGGAAAAAATAAAATATCAGTTGCAATATTGTAATAATTGGAAACATACATTTGAAATATATTGTCAATTATATTAGATTATTTTTGTCTAAGAAAAACTTAATTTTACAATTAAATATATGTAACATGTTTGAATTGTTTGTGTAATAAAAAGATTAAGTGAATGGTGATTTAAGGGGCAATCCTTGAAATTTCTATAAGGGACACCCATCAATGCAATCATAGTACCGAGTGTAGTAAGTCGCACATAGGATACGGACAAGAAGACATGTTCTCAAGTAACTCAGTTTTATTATTGAAGTAAAATAATGCCTCTTCTAGACCTGCTTCTCTGGTTCCCTGCATGAAAAAGAAATAACAAATGGGTGCTGGTCAAGATGTCTTCCAAAACATCTTCAGTCCTCTGTCCAAATCTATCCTATTCTACTGACTGGCCCTACCACTAACAACAAAGAAAATATAAGTTTTGCCTAGGAAAGTATTTTCAGTCCCTTTTATTTGGTTTGGGCTGTCTCGTTCCTGACCCCTCACCCAATTGTCTCTCTGGTCCAGACCACAGCCTGTTGGTTCAGTCCACAACAAGATTAGTATCTTCTCTAGGTTTCTAGGAAAGGGAACATCTATCCTCTTCACAAGTATCTGACTAAACTCAAAAAGTTCAATCCTTAATTGAAGCACTTGTTCCTCCACAGGTGCTATTTGTTTGATACAACATGTCTTGGATTCCTGATTAAACTCTATTTTTTGTTCACCCCTACAGGGTCTTCCAGTCTCTCTGACATCATTGTTTTTCTCAGCCCACTGCGTGCCATCTGGCTCTTCTGCCTGTCTTAGATTATCATGATCTCAGCCCTGGGTGGGCTATCAGATCCACCTGACAGTCTGACTCTATTGTGGTCTCTGTTTCTCTCCATTCCCCTTGTGGGGGTATGGTAGTTAAACTCCAAGTGACTGCTTGCCCTCTCTGGCTGCCTGGCTTGCGTGTCACTTTCACTCTCTTGTGGGGTATAGGGACTCTCTGGCCACCTGGCTGGTGTATTGTTCTCATCCCTTATTGGGTATTTCAGTGCTTTACCACCATTCTCCCTCTACTCGGTGTCAGCCACGTACCTGTTTCTCTGTGGCAGTGCTCACCAGGGGAGGTAGCTTCTTTGAAGGCTGGCTAACCACACTTCTGTCATGGTCGGCTCTGGTTTCTTCAGTTGACATTGTAGCTGCTGAACACAAGTATGCCGCATCTGCAGTGGTTCAGACTTTTACTTTCTTAGTGGACCTGAGCTCCTCTGGCTCTCCTGGACTTGGCAGCCTTAGCCAGCTCTGAGTTTCCTCCGCCCTCCACGCAGCCAGTGGGGTCCTGCCTCCAGGATTCATCCTCTCTGTGCTAGTGTGAAGCCTTCTGCCTTGTGCTTTCAGGCTGGCTCTTCCAGATCTGCATGGGCATCAGCCCTTTTATGTACTCCCCTTGAACGAGAGAGGAGACACCATTGCTGCTGCGCTCCATGAATCAATGTCAACAAAGTGGGTCAGCAACCAAGCGATTTACATTTAAAGGCAGTATTATATTGTTCAAACCCCACATATCCCTTATTGCTGCATGGCATTATTTTTCATCCACCCGCAATATTTTCTAGCTACCATTTGTACCAAGCAATTGGCCTGTCCTGATCTGTAACAGGGACATTCTAATCTTCCTTTTAGGTACTGTCACAGCCAAAACATTGACACACACGTTAAGAATGATAAAAGATTTACTGTCAGCTTTATTTAATCTTTACAAAAAAGGGATTATTTTTGACTGAGCCTACAGAATTGGGTTAAAATTTGCGCAATTAGCACTTGGTGTATACCCCTGATCCCATCACTTCTTTCTGCATTGTGGATTAGAGTCCTTCACTCTCTCCATTAGGATGGAACTTCCTTCTTGGCGGGGTTAAACAGTAACTCAGTTTCTTGGAATTATAGTGTACTGCACTTATTTCTTTACTCTGTGTGTTTCTTGGTTTCATCAGATGTAGTCAAGAACACCCATTCATTTTCCAGACTCTCCTATCCAGTAACTCAGATATTCTCTGCTTGACATGGGTGCTGTCTTCTTCCTGTCAACTACTGGCACTAGCAAGAAGAGGTGAGTGGGGCCTGTTCGTAATCCTTGAGTACCACTCTCAAGTTTATGTCTCTCTAAACGTCATGTTTTGTTACTGTGACTGCCTTTCATTCCACCATCCTCTAGTTTGCACAACTCTCCCATGATTCATGGGCCACAATAGGATTCTTCCAGCAGTAGGAGACCCCCTTTAAAAAAGGCAAGTTCTGCTAGACCTTTTAAAACCAATAAAAATATATTATCAACAAAACCTAAGCTCCCCCTTCAGAATGTAGTGGTCTTTACCAATTGTCTCGTTTTCTCTGAAGAATTGCAAATATCATTAAAAAGTGTCACAGATAAACCGGGTCCTGTAATAAAGGCAAACCTTAACATATCCTCCCTGGAGTGCCACTGAACTGAAATGCTTAAAAGTGCATATAGAAAACTAGAAATTAAATGGAGAGCCTTAGAAGATGTTTCAGATAGTTATGTTACGAGGCCTATGCCTTTTATTGAAAAGTCATCTTTAATGCTGAGAAGACTTTTTAAAATAACAAGATTAATAATGCTCTACACAGGACTTTGTTTTTCTTTCCTGTCTTTCATGTATTTTAAATCATCTCAAGATCTCCATAATCCCTTTAATCAGCTTTTCATCACTGTCTTTACAGACTTTCATTCGCATGTTTCTGGATTTCTCAGGGCTATCTGGCCCCTGTGACAAAGACCCTACACCCTCCCGTCACCTGTGGCGGGTCAGAAGAAGGACGCGGACACTGTGTTGATATTTATACTCCTTATTTATTAAATAAGAAGAAAAAAGCCTAACTTTCCCTAGATATGCCAGTGTTCATTGCCTATGTGCATCAGGAAGTGGTAAACGAAAAAAGAGTCTGCTGTCCATAAACAAATTCAAATGGATTGTGTCCTCCCAATGTATTCATCATCTTTGATAGTCATGTCCAGCTTCGGCTGCTTTGGAAAAAGAAATCCTGGCAGAGGGCGCCGTTCGTCAATGGCTTTGAGTCGATGTCCCTCAAAGGCCTCCATCGAGGGTGACATCATCGGGTGTACAGGTAGCACGCGTGGCACACGTTGGCCTCAGGTCCGTTTTTCTGCAGAACGTGTTGCTTCAGAGAATCGGCACGCCTCGTTAGTATATTTCTACTACATAGTTCGTTCTTCGACAGAAAATCATCAAAGATGTCTTCATCATCAACCCCGACTACCCCTTGCTCGGGTTTCCATAAGTGCAAGGAATGCAGTTCAAAAATGACAATCACAGACCTGCATCGATCGTGCCTGTGGTGTTTGGGCTAATGCCACGACACAGAGGCCTGCTCAAAGTGTCAGGTGATGCCGACAATTTCAAATTCTACTCCTTCCTCCAAATTCTGCAAAACTGCTTTGAGAGTCTATCAAAGATGAGGAATACGTTGGAGGACACAATCCATTTGAAGAACAAGTTACTTACCAACTGGTAACGTTCTTTCGATTAGATGTTTTTCCAACATATTCCTCATCGCCCTCCCATCCTATCCCTCTGTAGAATCTCCTACGCTGTTACAACTTCAGCTCTCGCAGGGCTGTCTACTGTCTGCCTACACTGACAATCAACACGAAAAGGAGGTAAAAATAGAACTGAGGCCAACGGCCGCCGTGCGTGCTACTTGTACACCCGATGACGTCACCCTCGACGGAGGCCTTTGAGGGATATCGACTCAACGCATGGCGCCCTCTGCCGAGAAATTTCTTTACGAAGCAGCCGAAGCTGGACGTGAATATCAAAGATGAGGAATACATTGGAGGAACATCCAATCAAAAGAACATTACCAGTTGGTAAGTAACTTGTTCTTCTAACTGACCCTACCATGATTCTAACAAAATAATGTTAGGAGAATGTCTCTCTTCTCCTGATTGTCTTCTCTCGTTATGTCTTTGCTTTGCTCAACCTTCTTGTTAGTAGGCTAATTTTAAATAGTCTCTGGTCACCTTCTGTACAGGTTGCTGTATCTCTTAGGCAAGTTCTTTGGGTTTGCCCTCCTCCTTAGGGATTCTTTTCTAGGAATCCCTTTCAACTCTCTGTCTTATCCTTTGTTCTACGCTGGTATACCTTTTTGTACTTTTGTAACGTATACTTTCTTAGTTGGAATATGCTTTCTTTGAAGTTAATATTCACCCCCTTCTGGGGTGGCTTGTTTTGTCTTTCTTTTCTTGTATGGGCTTCACTGGCCTTCACTTCATAGAAATCACTTTCATTAGGATATTTTCTCTCTCTGATTTGTCCCCCCTCTCCAAGTGTCAACGTATAGGATACTTCCACTATTCACAGGGTATTTGTGCCCCAGTGTTGGTGACTTCTCTTCCAGCTTTAATAATGGTTCTCTTTTTCAAATTATTACAGTTCCATTTCATCGACTTGATATTCAGCGTCTTGTCAATTTCAATTTGACAAGTTTCTTTTGTTGCGTAATGATTCCCTGGAATCAGTAGGTGAAAGTCTTTGGGGCTTGCGCTCGCTCGGGTTGTCTTCGGATTCCCCACGTCTCCGCCTTCTCACTTTCTCCAGCGTCCCACTCTGGTTCGCTGACTTCTCACCACAGTTGTGTTGGTTCCGTTGCACGGGTGTACGGCCCACCATGAATTGTCTTGGTCACGCCACCACCGGAATTTGTGTTCCAGTCTCCATGGTTTCTCTTTTCGGGTGAATGCAGGTCCTCCATCGTTTCGCTCTCTCTCAGACCAATTCTGAAAGTCGCAGGCTCCGCAACTCTCTTTGGCTCCACCTAACTCAGGTGTTTGACCTTCAGGCGGCTTCCTCTGCCTGCTTATGCGTGTCTCTGCTTTGCCTCAGCATGTGCTACCTTGGTAATCTCCTCATCTGAGTTAAGTGGAGTTCTCTTTTTAAAGAGACAGATCCTCTTTCTTGGTGATAACAGTATATGTTAGTTTTATCTTCAGCCCAGTCTCTGGATTTTATACAGTTCTTCACTTCTGAGAGTCCATTGTATGCCACCATGGGAAATTACTTGGGGAGGTCCCCACAGGAACGGGAGTCCTTGTTCCCTAAAGGAGAGTCTCTCCCAGGAAGGTCTCACTTGCCCAGAACCCTAGGGAAGGCCTTGCAAAGCAGGCTCCCCTCCCTAGCCTGAAAGGGGGAGGCTCTTGCTTGGGGAGAATGGACGAATTCCCTCAATTCGTCAAATACCCTTCCCCTTACGGTTGTGGCTTCTCCTTGTGGATTGACAGGAAACCGTCTCAAAAAGTCAACATTTCCCTGCTCTTTTCCCTTCCGATGTTCAACGGTGAAGCAAAAAGGTTACAAGTCCAAAAAGTATCATCTCATCACTCTTGCATTGTTGTCTTTTCTGAAACTCATCCATCCACCGGCACAGTTGAGCATACGTGTAGGGGCCTGCCTGTTCTCGACACTGAGGGGTTTTCGCAGTATCACTGGGGTAGAATGTTCCGGGATGTTAGGGACATACTGATTACACTGCATGCTTGTACTGGCATGGCTTGTAGCGAGCTGCCCCCGCCCAAGGTAAGCAGTGACCTGAGGTAGGGGAAAGCCAGACAGAAATGGCTGTGAAGTGTGGTGATAAGGAATCGTGCACAGCAGCTTGTTCACTGGGCTGCTGACAGAGTGGGAACTTTGGGGCAACATCTACCTAGCCTACCTCCCAATAAGACAGCAAGCAGGGGAAGTCCTGCAGAAAATGGCATATAAACAGTTGAGGTCCTTACGAGGTACACCATCAACTTATGAACCTTAAACTGGCCGACTATGGCTGGTGCTGGGCACCTAATATGTGTTAAATATGCACAAACCTGTGTTGAAATGGTTATTATGTAGTTTATAAAACCTGTTGAAGGGCAGATACAGTGGACCCTTGTAAAATGGGCAATTAATGTAGGGGTCAGCGGTCTGCATAACTATGCCAACCCTATCCTATGTGCTTTCTTAAAGCTCTCAGGCAGGGACATAGGCAGGGGTGGGGGATGTTGCCAGGGTATTCCTGCGCAAGCCAGATAAAAAGGGCCACTTCTTCCCACCTGGGACATCTGCAGTGCTCTCCCTGAGAACATTAAGGAGGTGTAGACGAGGGTGGGAGGCGGTAATCACTCGCAAATGACTATCCACAATATTGTACCAGATGCTTAATGTAGGTTCTGTTGGTAGACTGTGCAAGAATTGCAGTTTGAATGCTTAAAGCTAATAGAGATTCTCCTCAGCGAGTAAAAATACCACTCTAGTATTGTGAGCCAAGAATTGTATGATCGGAGCCTATTGTTCTCAGTTAGTCCAAAAATAATACCCAAACCTTGAATTCTATCATTGGTAGACTAATATTTGAAAAGAAATGTAGTGTAATAACTTTGTTCAGTGAAGATTTTGATTCGGGCATATGCTCCGTCTTATAAGGGGGTTTAAGGATGATTGGAGTGATTGTCTGGCCCTTTGCAAAAATCTAAATGGAGTTGTAAAGCCTTGAATGCCTTCATTTTAATGCAACAATGTGTCTATCGTTGACATGTACCCTATAGTGGTTTTAGCATAAACCAGTTTATTTTTTAAAAAAAAGTATCTGTCTGAAATTGTTTTCTAGATCTCAATTTGTAATCTATGTATAATATAAATTTCTCTTAATAGAAAGCCAACTGTGAGTCTGAAATTTTGAACATGGAGGAAGAGTTTCACAACAAACTTCATGCCCTCAGAGATTTGCAATACAAAATTAAAGAGCTGGATATAAAAAATGAAGACTTTGTGCAAAAAATAAAAGACAGGTATTACTTAGTTAAAATGTTCTGCAGAGTACATTTAAT
Organism: Ambystoma mexicanum; assembly: GCF_040938575.1. Lineage (NCBI taxonomy): Eukaryota > Metazoa > Chordata > Amphibia > Caudata > Ambystomatidae > Ambystoma > Ambystoma mexicanum. The sequence goes on along the minus strand of NC_090933.1, from coordinate 510,538,991 downwards.
AACATATGTACAAGTGTCAACATTATAATTCTTACTATGCTATGTGTGGGCAGAGGTTTGGAAACAATCACTTTTACATTTCTAGTAAATCAATTTACAAGCTGACAACGTTGTTCACAATTACTATTGAAGAAAAGTAAACCAATAACTGCTTACACTGTTTGGTAAACTTCAATACCTCACTTTTTGTGCAATGCTAAGCATGCCCCTTGGCATTACCGATTGAAGGCATAGTTAACATACATTTACATCCAAGATATAGTGTCCAAGGTTTAAAAGAAAATGGTTGTTATTATTTGTATTACATACACAAACATCATTGCAATTGATGTGCTGCAGCTTGCACAATGCAGTAAATGATAGAGTAGCCGTACCTGCATGTATATTTATCTTACCTGCATCACACACTTCAAAACGGACATTCTCTTACTATTAATACAATTTATATCAACAACTAATATAAATACAGTTGCAGCCACCCCTTACAATTAGTTAGGGGATAATCACAACCAACTACATCAGCTTCTACAAGAGATGAAAGACATGGCAACAGAAACAACATAGTTCCATAATCAAATCTTCTCATCATGATGGAGTTGATTGGGGGCAACAGCATTCTACAAATAATTCTCCTAAAACGCAGTAGATGATTTATTCATATGGACTTGGCACCTGAATTAAGATTGGCTCTTCAGTCCCAGAAGTACCAACCGGAAAATATTTGCAGTAATTCAATTGCATGCAGCAGATATATTAAGCCAACATTTCTACCAGGATTGCATGAGCATGTTCTCGAACCCTTCATACACTCAACACTAGTTAGTATTCAATTCATAGCACTCCAAAATTGCCTTGGAACCAAATTGCTTATGCTATCTCAACACATATATCTATTCTTTAATTTTCTCCAGAAGATAATCCATTTAGATGGGCTGACACGTATCCATCTTTACATAAACCTCATCCCTTTGCACAATTTCCCAAACTGCTGCCTTCTCTCCAGGCTGTCATTCTTGCATTCCTAATTTTGCTCACTAATCCTCCAGGAGAGAGGAGTATTTTTCTTATCAACAGAATTAGATGACATATTTCCTTGGATGGTGGTCTTCTCCTGGGAATATGTTCTCAGCTGCCATAGAGGCACATTGCGTTTAGCCCATCATTACTTTTCACTAGTCCATCTTCTCCTTCCTGTGCACCTGTTGCAGTGATCATGTGACTAGATCCCACTTGGAATGTTCAAACTCGCAGTAATCCTGGGGCAACCACCTCCTTCCAGTGCCTTGGTTCACTGTACTGTTTTGCTAATTAATGTCCCATGCCTACAATCCTCCATTGTACAGAAGACAAAGTCCTGCGCTGCTTTCCCAGTTCCATGGCCCTACTGCATAATCGGTGTGTTATTGTGCCGGAATCCCTAATGGCCCCAGGCCTAATAGCATTGTACTAACCGCTGAAAGGGCTGTGGTCTAATGTAAAGTTACCAACAGTCCTGAGAGTTGTAGGCTCATAATTCTGTTTGTGATTGTCAAGTGCCTTTCAAGTTTTAATGTTCCAACTGAAACATTAGCTGTAAAGAAAGATGAAATGAAGAAAAATGAAGGAAAAGACGAAACATAAAATGAAATTGCATGCATTTCCACAATTCCCCTTTGAAACTTTGTGCAATAGCCCTTTTATTCAAAATCATTCATTGCAGTCTTACATGAGTTTTGGATTCATGGGAACTGTTACAAAAAAGTGATGAAGGCCTCCATGTCACACGTATTCCAACCAATTTTTTTCTAAACATATTGTATAGCATAGCTATAAATCTCCTCATTTTTCCAGACACAAAAAAATCGTCGGATTTCAACATTAGATCCAAACAAACATAAATCCAACATTTATTTTAAACACTCTTTATTAGCATTTTTAAACAACAACTCCAAAAACTAACCCAAAACTCGCCTCCCTCCCCCCACCTGTATCCCCCTGACCTCTCCCGACCCTTCCCCCACCCCTCTCTCCACACTTTATTTCCAACAAAGACAACAATTTTCTACTCCTGTCCCCCCCCTCTACACTCCCCTGTCCAATGTCCAGAATCGCCTACCTGGCTTCCATTCATTCCATTGGTCACAGCATGCAGGCCTACTCCTGCAATGATTCCTTTGTAGAGTAGACCGGCCTACCACCCATCCCCAAGTTCATATCTTCCCCAGTCATCCTGATCTTCCCGTCCCTTCCCCTCTGCCTGCACCCCTTCACGGCGGCCGTAGATCATTGTCCTTATATAGGTCATTTAACAATTGGGATCAGTGGATAGTCACATCCTCTCAGGCTCCATGTTTTGCAGAACCGTTAACTCCGCCAACCCCCACCTCCGCACATCCTTCCGCCATAGATGAATTGCCGGACCTTGTGGGGCTTTCTATGCTATCGCCATTTGGCGTTTAGCCAGTATAAGCAAGAACCGGCCCATCCTATTCCGTACTTTGTACCTTTTCCCCCTTGGAAGCTTGCCCCACAAACAAGTTTCCGGACATCGTTCCAGATGAATCCCCAAGAGCTTGTTCACTCCTTTGAGAACCTCATCCCAGTACTCTACCATCACCCCACACTCCCATACCATATGCCAAAACCCTGCCTGCACCGCACCACATCTGGGACACTCACCCGCTAGGTCCCTGTTCATTGCCCGGAGTACAACCGGGGTCACATATGACCTATGTAAAATATTAAATTGAACCAGTTGAAAACGGGCATTCCTTGATGTCTTCCGGACCAATTCCCAGACCTGCGCCCATTCTTCCTCCGGTATTTGGCGCCCCATGTCCCTTTCCCATTTCTCCTTAACCTTCAACTCCCCCGGGCGGCGTGGCTACATGGCCACGGACTAAGACGTGGTTCCTGCAGGCTCCTGCTGATCCGACCGAGATCCGACCGATATTTACATTTAAAACCTGCCGAGAGACGTGGATTTATAGCTGCAGCTACATGAATATTGGATGCATACAGCGGTCCTGGACGCGACACTCTGAGCAGCTGTTTAAAGAAACTGTTAGCTTGTGAAAGTAGTGAAGATCCCGCGAGCTAGCCTCCCAAAATGGCCCCCTTATAAGAACAAAGGATGTGCCCAGCGCTGCAGTCCCATGGAAACGGAGCACTACAACAAGGATAGCAACACGAGCCAGGGGGCTCGCATGAGTGACCAACACTGGCAGCACACTCAGTGGAGAAGGAATTGAAAGAAAATGAGCCGCAGTGCTCTGAAAGCACACAGTGATACATTGTTACAGTGCGAGTTTGAGCAGAGAGCCGAAGAGAGAAGTCCAACGTGAAACTGACATGCAGTGGTATTGATTATGGCGTGGTATCACGGGTCCCTCACAACACAGGCAAGCAGCCCCTTCATGAAGAACAGACACACACAGTGATACATTGTTACAGTGCGAGTTCTCTCAGAGAGCCAAGAGAGAATTCAAATGTGAAATTGACATGAGGTGGTACTCGTTTATGCCATGGTATCACGGGTCCCTCACAACACAGGCAGGCAGCCCTATGAAGAGCAGACCCCAGAACAGCATACAGACCCTGCATAAGAATTGAAACTCACCGGCAAGTGGTGACATTGGAGCCGCTCTGCTGGGCAAAGGCAGGAGGCCGGATGGTCTGCGCTATACACCTTATTGTTGACCCTATCCAGGCACATGATATAGAGTGGACTGGTGAGCTTGGAGGCTTGGATGCCGTGACCTCAGTGCAAACTGTGCACGACAGGTAGTGGATTAAACAATCGTTCTGCTTATGCACAAGACACTTGCACAGAAGATATAAGTAAGAGAGGCGGATTGGAATGCTTGCAGGATTAAAATAGTCACGCACGGAGCCCTCTCTGTAGTGACGCTGTGCTAATAAACACTGTGTGCTAGTAGTATTACGTGGGGGGCTACAATCCATTGAAGCTATTATTTCAAGGGTTCTTGATAAATACAAACAATAAGTAAAGCACCCCAGCAATCATGAGAACCTGTGGAGCTACGATTCAAATACGGGTCTGGAGTGTACACGAGCTAAGGGGACACTATGTCAATAAAAAGCTCGAGGACTAAGACCAAACAATCCACAATGGAGGTTTTCGCAAAAACGCAGAGAACCCCTACAACATCAGCACAGAGTGCAGTTGCGAACCCTCTGGAAATTGCCCCAGATGGAGACAAGCACCAGATTCTGGATGCCCTTGCAGAACTGAGCACTAAATGGGGGTCAGCAATGGCAGATTTACGAACAGCCTTGGAGACTAAGATTGATACGATAGGAACTGAACTCACTCTGTTAAGGCAAGATGTTAGAGCATCGGCAGAAAGGACAAGTGGGCTGGAGAGCGCAGTTAAGACCAACACGGACGCCAGTGCGAATAATGCAAAGGAAGTGCATGTGCTGAAACAACAGGTGGCCAATCTCGAGAATCGGGTGGAAGAAGCAGAAGGAAGGGCGAGAAGAAACAACATACGGGTGGTCGGCCTACCGGAGGGGGAAAAAAGGTCAGGACCCCACGAACTACGTGGAGAACATGATCCTACCGGAGATAGGGGCAGACAAGCTGTCGCAGGGGTTCACGGTAGAACGAGCGCATCGCGCCTTGATGAGGAAGCCACGGCCTGGGGCTCCGCCGAGATTGATCATCGTAAGGATCTTGAATTACAGAGACAGAGAGACGATCCTGGAATATTTTCGCAAAGGTTCTGCAACTTCCATAATGCCACTCTGTTCCGGGTGCCATGCCACAGGAAGTCTCTACACATACTGTTCAGTTTAAGGTGTATATAGTTATGGGGAGTTTAGATTTAAACAAGAGCCTATGCGGACTACTGAGAGGGAACTGTTTTTGTGTGAGCAGGGAGGACTGGCCTGATGTAAGAAGGGGAAGTATTAATGAACAATGGGGGAGCTTAAGATAATAACGTGGAATGTCAGAGGACTTAACAGTTATTTGAAGAGGAATAAGGTCATGCTGTATTTGAGACGGTAAAAGATAGATATTGCACTGCTACAGGAAACGCATCTGACACGAGAGAAAGTAGAGCTAATTGGGAAAAAATGGAAAGGTATTGTGGTGGGCTCATCATACTCTGCCTATGCTAGGGGAGTGCTTGTTTGGGTGGCGCTGCATGTCCCTTTTAAGCTAATCGAGGAAGTGGTGGAGACAGACGGGAGGATGGTCATATTGAAGGGGTTGATAGAGAATAAAGAAATATGTATTGTGAATACGTATGGCCCTAACCAAAACACGGCGGCATACTTCAGAACTCTGTGCACCACCATGGGTGCGTGTGTGGGCAGTGCAGTGATTTGGGGTGGGGATTTCAATTGTGTAATAAATCCTAAGATAGACAGGTCGGATGATAGGGTTGATAGGCCCACCCCGGCTGCCAGAATATAGCGGACGCTGCTAGATGATTTTGGCCTGGTAGACGTTTGGAGACCAAAACATCCTGATGATAGACAATACTCACATTATTCGGCCCTGCAGCAGCTGCACACAAGACTCGACTATGTCTTTGCCACTCCAGATGTGATGACAGAGAGCAACCATATAGAATATAAAGCGAGGGTCCTCTCGGATCACTCGCCCTTGATCCTCGGATGGCAATATTGCCCCCCGAGAGCGCAGATTCCAACGTGGCGCCTCCGTGCAGAGGCACTTAGGGATCCAATCTTTAGGGAGGACATAAGAGATGAGATTATTAACTATTTTGAGGTGAATACTGGCAGTGTTGACTCAGCGGGAACACTATGGGAGGCCTTTAAGGTGGTGATGCGAGGGGTTGCCATATCCAAGTCAAGGGGATGGCAGGGTGAAGTAATAGCTGACTTACATAAAGCAGAGGAGGAATTGGAAAAGCACTGGGAAGAGGCAATGCAGATATGGAGCTAGTACTTAAATTACAGCAGCAGTGCGCAGAACTCTGGGAAAGGCTCTGCAATCTCAATTATAAACAGTACACAGAAAGACAGCATGCAGGGGTTGATAAAACGGGCCGGCTTCTAGCTTGGTTATACAAGAATGAAACCCCTAGACCCCCGATCAGGACTATAACTAGAGAGGATGGCGAGGAAGTGGATACTCAAGAAGGAGTCAACAATGAATTTACAGACTATTATAAGGCGCTATATGAGGATAGTGAGAGGAGCGGCCCGGAAGAGATAGCTGAAACACTAGAAGATATAGGACTGCCCAAGATAAGTAAAGAAGAGAGGGAAGAGCTGGATGCACCAATTACTTTGGAGGAATTGGAAGAGGTAGTGAAGCAGTTGCCCACCAGCAAAACTCCAGGTGCAGACGGGTTCCCTAGTGAATTCTATAAAGTATATAGGGTGGAAGTGCTCCCCTCTATGCTAGAAATGCTTAACGAAGCATTTGAGGTAGGACGGCTCCGGAGTTGCTCATAGAAGCGATTATAGTACCGCTCCCCAAGCCCAATAAACCAGGGCATAGTTGTGGCTCCTACAGGCCCTTATCGATGGTGAACCAGGACAGTAAGATATTGACAGCCGTTTTAGCAAACAGATTGCGGAGAGTGATTGGCAAATTAATTCATCCAGATCAAACGGGCTATGTCCCGAGTAGGAACATAACTCACAACCACAGGAGACTCATCGGTTGGTTGAATGGGGGTGTAGCAGCGAAGGCGAAATGGCGATTGTGTCACTAGACGCAGTTAAAGCTTTCAACTCGGTTAAGCGGCCATGGCTGTTGGCGGCACTAGGGGGATATGGAGTAGTGCCGGGTTATATTAAATGGGCTAAGATGCTATACAGTGAACCGTTGGCCAGAGTTCGAACGGGATCAGTAATATCTGAGAGATGGCAACTTAGCAGAGGCACTAGACAGGGGTGCCCCTGGTCCCCGATGCTTTAAATTCTAGACCTGGAGCCCCTAGCAATATACCTCAGGCAACAATATGATACGATAGGTATTGAGGTGGGAGGAGAGCGACACTTAATATCCTTGTATGCAGATGATTTGTTATTATATCTAAAATACCCGGAAGAAAATCTCCAATACATTTTGGAAGTGATGGAGAGGTATGCCAGGCTGTCCGGCATAGCGTTGAACCCCCAAAATCCAGCATATTCCCGCTACGTGGCTATGTGGGAACCCCTGTAGAAAGGTTGCCGGTGCTACAAATACCATGGGCGGTGAGTTCTTTCCGTTACCTTGGGATAGACGTGTACCACACGGCGGAAGAGCAACATAAGTGTAACACCGAGATAGCCATTGAGAAAATCAGGAAATGTATGAGGTTTTGGGAGAAGTTGCCCCTAGCAATGATGGGACGAGGAGCAATGCTTAACATGGTTGTCCTACCTAGGCTTTTACATTACTTTAGTAATATTCCATATATGATACCTAAGAAGTTCTTTGTTAAGCTGAACAGTATGTGTAAAGACTTCCTGTGGCATGGCACCCGGAACAGAGTGGCGTTATGGAAGTTGCAGAACTTCTATGAAAAAGGTGGTATTAAACTACCTAATTTTGAGGCTTATTATGTAGCGGGTCAACTGCAATATGTGGCCAAGTGGCTCTCTGATGAAGAGACCCCTGAACATAGGTTGTTTGGGCAGGACTGTACTCCATTTTACTTAAGGGAAATGATCTGGTAGCCCGAGTCAGAAATGAAAGAGCGCCCTGGGATGATGATATCTGGGTGGAAAATGTGGCGTAGAGCTTGCAGGATGATGGGAGACCCTGTGCCATGCTCCCCGCAGATACCGTTGGTTGCACTGGCGGGGGAGGATAAGCAGTTGAGGGTAATTATCAGGACCTACTGGGAATCAGTGGGGCTGGTTACGTTAGGGGACATTTGGCAAGAAGGGACCATAAGGGATTTTGGAGAACTTGGGGAAGCAGCGGGATTACATACAGGTCAATATGTTACGTATCACAGAATGGTGCAGAAGATTCGTAAAACGTGGCCTGAAACAATTTTGACAGAGGAACCAGATGCTATGTATGACATATCGGAGGGGGGGCATGAGATCTCTAGATTATATGAGATGGTGATGTCTAGGGTCGGGAAGGAATTAGTACATTTAAGATCGGAATGGGAAGCGGAAGCGGGAGCCCCTATAGAGGATGGGATGTGGGAACGTGCCTTGGGATACCACAAGAAAGTGTCAAGAAATGTTGTTTGGTTTGAATAAAATTAATAAAGAAATAAAAAAAAAAAATTTAAAAAAACCTTCATCTTCCCCCCTGAATTTCCCACCCACAGGGCCCTATAAATCTGCGCCCTAGCCCCTCCCGGTCTAACAATACTCCACTGGACACGAGTGCGGCTCCTCTGGAATTCCCACCCATATTTCCGATAACCTGCGTACCACCGCCCCATATGCTAGGAAAAGCCCCTGTGGTAGACCGAACCTCCGGCACCATTCCTTACAGGTAAGCAAATTCCCATCTTCAAAAAGGTCCCCCACCTTTTCACATCCCTTCCCCCGAAGCCTCCGTATTACAATCCTCCCAATGGCCTGGCGAAGCTTTTGATCCACACACCATGGGAGCCCAGCTTCTTAACGCCCTCCAATCCCCTTTCCACCCACATATTTCTACCAGGTCTCCCTCACCGCCTCAACCACTACTGTTCTATCCTTATCACCCAGTGGGTGCCAAAGCAGTTCAACCGGCCTGCAGTTCAGTGACATATCTCCTATCAATCCCCTGAGGTTCTCCCCGCCCCTACTGGTCCCATGTCAGCACTGATTGCAATTGTGCCGCCACAAAGTATTTCTCGTAGTCCGGGAGGCCCAGCCCGCCTTCCTCTCTAGGTCTCCGCAGTATGTCTAGGGACACCCTCCGTCGCCCCGTATACCACAGTATCTCCCTGATCTTGACGTCCAGCATCTTAAAGAAAACTCTTTTGGCCACATACGGTATATTGATAAAAAAATACAGCAACCGTGGTAAAATCACAATTTTGCATAGTGCCACCCTGCCCATCAGAGAGAGGGGAAGAACCTTCCAAAACGGGACAGAGTCTTCTATCCTAGACAGAGTCCTCCCTGTATTATGTACAAACGTATCCTCCATCTCATGGAATACCCGTATCCCAGATAATGAAATCACTCCATTTCCCACCGTATGCCCAGCTCCGGTAACTCCCCCAGCGGGCGGTCCCTTAATCCCCCTAGCGGAAACAGCACCGACTTTTCCGAATTAATATGGAAGCCTGACATAAATTGGAGGTTTTGCAATATCTCCAACAACTCTGGGAGGTACACATCGGGATCCACCATATATAACAACAAGTCATCCACATAAACAGACACTATGGGCCTCATTCCGAGATTGGTGGTAGTCATGGCGCTATTTGCGCCATGACTGCCACTGTTAGGCAGAAACCTGTGCAGTTCCCTTAGGGACCACTGCAAAAGATTTAGGACTACAGGTGGTTGGCAGTAAACCCAATTGGTAGCAGTCTGTACCACCCAGATTTACCTGGTAGCTGTGGCTGAGAAGTCAGACTTCTCTCAAGATGAGTTAGGCAGTATATAGAGTATACACAATATGTATAGGGATACAGTTTGTTTGTTTGTTTGTTTATTTGGTAATGCGCTCCAAGCCCGTGGGCAGCTGGGCGCAACAATACAAGTAGACTCGAAACTTAGTTACATTGCCTGACACAGGCTGTTACAAAAACAGTGGTCACTTACAACAAATGATACAAGGTGTTACAATACATATAGGATAAGATGGGTTAAGCACATAAGGAATATCGTCTAAACAGGTGTATAACGTTTTCCGCTAGGTAAGGGTGAAAATCGTTATATATCGTTGTTGTGCAGCCATTTGAGAGTGTGAGATCTAAATCTAGTGTAGGGTAGAGGGCGTCCAAAGTGAGAAGGGAGTGTGTTCCATGATTGTGCAGCTCTGCAGTAGCACAAGCAAACACTGACCAGAGCTTTGGTGTAAAAGTATATAATTATTTATTTAAAGACACACTTGTAAATTACAATAGCACAAAGAGGTAAGTACATTCAACACACAGTCACTATTATATATGTACAACCCTAATTACTAATTTAGACAAGTCTTAATGAGAAACACCACTTATTTTCAGACAGAGGTGAGCACTTAACATAAGATGGCACTCTAATAAGTTATTAAAAAGGGAGGGAAAAGGCAGAGTTATGAAAGCACACAAATGTCAATACTTTTCAAAGAACTACAGTGAGGCAGGTTAGGCAAAGTCTACTGGAGAGCAAGGAAGTTCAAATGCCAGGCCCACTCTTAGAGAGAGCAAGCAAAGTGTGTCCAGGATCACACAGTGGGGTTATGCCCAAAGAGTCTTTGTAGAAAGTTCACAAAAGATTGAGATAAAGTCAGGAAAAGTTAGTTAAAAGGTCCCAGGCTAACCCAGGTTAGAAAGTCGAGGATTTACTGTCACCCCGAACGATCTGTCGCAAGGGAAGCCAGGCGGGACACAGTACCTGAAAGTGGGCAGAACGCTCCAGCGGGGGCAGTTGTTCCTGGCAGCGGGTGCAAGTCGGTGTTTCGTCCAGAGGAAGAGGAGGTCTGGACGTGGAGGAAAGCTGAAGGTCGTTGCGCTGCAAGGGAAGAAACCAGCCGCAGAGTTTCCCGGTTACAAGGTACCACCCTTTTCTTCGCAGTAGTGGTAAACCGTGGTATTCCGGTTGCCGGGGTGCTTGGCACGGGCAAGGGGGCCACGAGATGGTCCAGGAAGGCGAAAAGATGGGCAAACTGGTTATCCCCACTAGTCAAAGGAAGAAGACTCTCCGGACTGGAGATCTCCTTTGTCGTCGGAAAAAGTGGTGAGACGGTTCAGCAGGGCTCCACCCGTGGTGTCGTCGTTGCAGGTCGGCTCGGCCTCTCCCTCCTCGGATCCTTTAGGTCCTGTGGCGACTTCTGAAGTTCCAGTCCCCAAAGTCCTGCTTTTATGCAGAAAATCCCCATTCACTCAGCCTAGCTGTCACTCAAACATGCTAAGTGGTGAGCCGGGCGGCTCACCACTTGGGCCAATCACACAAGAGTGCAACTTGAGTTGCCGAGGCAACTCAGTCCAGGGTGCCTAAACCCCCTCCCACAGCCCCTGTGGTACCCAGACAGAGTGGCACCACTTTTGGAGGCTTCTGTGCAGAAGCCCGCCAAAACGTGGAACAAAGGGCTCGACTTGGGTTGGAGTCACAGAAGCGAACACAAACGCCATAACCAAGTTTCGGCAAAAAATACCAACCAGTGAATTGATATTAATTTAATAAACCGGCGGCATGTTCGAGGCTATATTAAAAAGTGGTAGCCTTGAACAATGGAAAAATCCCATAGGAATATATTTGTGGTCAAATATAAAAAGTAGTACCCACTGCCACCAGCCAAAACTCGGTCGGGGGGGACTGGACAGTGCCCCCTCAAATAACAGACCCCCGGGCAATCGAATTGCCCCGACCAGTTCTTCCACAATAGGATGGTTTGTACTGGTTCTGTTCACAATTTGAGACTAGTAAAGCCAATGGTGACTTTACATGCCCTGGGAGACAGTAGTCAGTCCCAGGGTATGGAGTCGATGTTTGGGGGTCGCTACGACACCCCTGGGTTACTGCACGGAGGGTGTTGTGTAACCCACATATCAAAAACACATGAAACCCTATGGGGTGAAGGACCCCATAGTCCATAGAACACATACAAAGTCAAAGGAACACCTCAAATCATGTCTAAGAGTGGGAGGAAAAAGAGTCTCACACTTAGCAGAAGAAAAAAATAAACCCCAGAAATCCAGCAAAGCTGCTGGGGGACTCACTAGGTTTGGGAAATTAGCCTGTACAGAGAATTCTCCCTAACAGCCACCAATAACAGGACCGAGTCTGGCGTGGTGCAATGGGGACTTACCGGTCTAGTCCGACCCTGGCGGGACCGGTAAGTCCCCATTGCACCAACAATTCCCCATTCCCATTTGTGTCCCCATAGGGCACAGTGGGAATGGGGAAGGCGCTATTTACGGGTCTGCTAATGGCAGGCCCATAATTAGCGGCCTGGTCCCCTAACAGGACCCGTAAGGGATGTGTGGTCCGACCACACATCCCTAGCGGTTCCCGTTGGGGGACCTCGGAATCGGGCGGTAGGGGATTACCGGCACCGGTCTCCTTACCGGTGCCCGGTATACTCTACCACCCGACTCGTAATGAGGGCCAATGTGTTTCTGACCCCCCACCTCAATACCAGCCTCCGACATTCCCTGCCTTAGGAACACCACCAGGGACTCTAGGGCCAGGGCGAATAATATTGGGGAAGCCGCACACCCTTGCCGCGTCCCTCTCCCCAGCTCCCATGTAGCCGACACCCAGTCGTTCGTCCTCACCATCACCAGCGGTTTCTTATAGAGGAGCGCCAACCACCTGCAGATGTTCTCCTCAAACCCGAACTCCTGCAACACACGGAACAGCCACCTCCACTCCAGGGAGTCGAAAGCCTTCATAGCGTCAAACGAGGCTATTGCCATGTCACGCCTCTGTGATTTTGCTAGGTCCATAATGTGGTGTAGACGAGAGATATTGCCTGATGTATTCTTTCCCCGACAAACCCGCACTGATCTGGATGGATCAGGCTCGGTGCCACCTCGGCCAATCTAGCAGCTAGGATCTTTCCCAAGATTTTCCGATCAACATTCATCAGGGAGATGGGGCGGTACACCGCACAATCCCTCGGGTCCTTCCCCTCCTTCAGTATCACCGTGATGACTGCCTCCCTCATTGACTCAGGGAGACAGCCATTCCGGAATGCCTCCTCATATACCCTCTGGGAATTGCGGCACCAGTAGATCAGCAAACGTTGAATAAAACTCTACCCGGAGCCCGTCACTGCCCGGCGCAATGCCTCTCTTCATTGTACGGATCGCGCATCTAATGTCCCCCTCCTCAATCGGAGCCTCCAATCCCTCCCTCATGCCCTCCCCCAGTTTTGGAAGCCTCAATGACTCCATGAGGTCCTCCACTTCAACCTGCACGTACCCCTCCTCGCTCGTATATAGCTCCCTGTAGAATGCCACAAAAGTGCTGTTAATCTTTTTCTGGGTCCTGACTACCTCCCCGTACTCGTCTTAAGCTGAATTATGACCCGATTCGGGTGCTCCCTGCCGATCAACCAAGCCAACAGCTTACCCGCCTTATCCCCTTCCCCATGCAATCTAACATCCCGACGACTATTATCAAAACTCGACAGCTCTACCAGGGTTCTCTTATAATGCTCCACGCCAGTACTTCCCCCACCTCCGCCCCCCCTGCCGCTTCACCCTCTAATTCCACCACCTGGGCATATATACGTTGCAGCATATCTTGGAGGCACTGACGCATCCCCACCGTCATGTGTAGGCACTTCCCTCTTACAGTCGCCTTAAAGGCTTACCACAACACTCCCCTAGAGTCCACAGAGCCCTCATTCAATTCGAAGTACCCTCTAATCCCTTCCCTAAGTTCGCCAACAAAGGCCCCATCTCGTAGTGCCTAAACATAAATCCAACATAAATGTAAAAGTGAAAAGAAAACCTGGCTCATCAGGGGACACTTAAAGCCCTGCTAGTTCTTTTACCATCTGACCTGCCCCTTGTTCGCAGTGTTGTGATAGCTTCTTAGATGCTGCTCCTTCCCATCACAGCCTTCATCAGGACATAACCAGTTCTTCTGACAATCAAATGTATTCCTGTGTCTACAAGTGAAAGGAAAGATATGTAAGGAAAGATATGCACATACATTCTAAAAGGTGAAATCAACGTGCAACATGTAATTTTAATATGCCCTCTCAACATGTCATCGGCTGTTCCAACTGTAATTTAATGCAATGCTGAACTCCCTACATTGTGGTCTAACCTGGCCCACTTGTTCTGCTCAGCATTGTGCCGCCTATGCCAGTACCTATAAACCAATATAGTATATGTATCAGGGTTATATATCTAACCTGTGTCCAGTATCCCATAAACTGGTGTGTTCTAAAAAGCTTACCTGTGGAATGCAGGACGCTCTCTCCAAATCAATGGTAGCCACTGTACTATCAGGAGGCCTGCATGAGGAGACTAACCAACGACGACAGGCACCTCAGTAATGACTACTAAATGTACAAGACAAGGCATCCTCGGAAATGGTGTCTAGCAACATCACTCACCAGTTGTGGTTAGATGAGACTCGCCAACTGCATCCCGGGTGGGTTGAAAAATCCTACGGACCAGTACATTCCTTTGATGTAAAAAATATATAGCCTGAATTCAACACATTCTGTTGTAGCCATATGTTCCTATCAGTTACTATCCCCAACAGGAGAGATCCCAAGGAAGGGGTACTTAAAAAATCACAAACGCTAGCAGGATCCAATTCCCTTACACAAATGCAGTGTGACCCAGCCTACACTTCCATCATAGCAGAGAAGTGCTCAGGCACGAAAGACATGAATGTCATATCTAGAGCGGGACAAGCATAGTCTACATTAACCAGGAATAAATCCGCCCGCTGCGTGCCTCCAATGTATAACATGGGCAGCATAGAAACTAGTGCTATTGCGTACAACCAACAAGAATAGCAGGGCTACAATCAATGAACCTGCTACACGCCTTCATTGTATAGCGCTCATCCTGACCTGGATCAATAAAGATATCAATACAATAGCCCTGTGTCCGTAGGAGGCACAAAAAATTAAAGTGTGATTCGCGCTGTGACTCCCATGTGGTAAGAATCACGGGCAGGTATGAAAGCAGAAAACGTTGCCATGGAAACTGGCCACGCCATTATTTGAATCAAACTTGTTGCCCCAGTCAATGCAATCTAATCATTGTACAAAGAAGTGGCCGCATTTCAATAGATTGTATGTGGAACTCACCATCACAGACTGGATTCAATCTTCCCGGGAGTCGCCAAGTCAGATATGCGTGGGCTGGGGAACGCGAAAGGTTGCTAAGTAACCAATGCGCACCCCGGGCCGTGCACAATCGAGGAAGGACTACCTGCATAGTCGGATCAACTGGTCCTTACCTCCAGGAAAACGGCCATGTTTGAAAGGCGCCAGCTTTGGCTGCCAAATAAGAAATACTGTCCGTATTTAATGATATTCCATTCTGGGCACTTCTCACCCTCAACCAATCACATTTATGTTAGTGGGAAGGGGGGCCCAATCATACCTAAGAATATAAAAGGATGTCATTTGAAACCCTGATGTGAAAAGCCCTCCATAGTCCCCGGGCTGCGCTTATGCTGTCAGTAAGCCCGCATACTTTGAGTCTATATATATATATATATATATTTCTGAGGCTTGTGGAATCTGCTTAGATCACATGCTGTGCATAGGCCGACATCTAGTGGAAGTTGCGGAGTATTACAGTTTGTTTTTCGAAACTCGAAAATGGGCATCGACACAGGGCGTGCCAGTAATACTATCCCTAGTGTGACGTCCACTGTACCCATGATCCCTCATGCGTGTAGGACCCTCAGATTGTTTTTTTCCGCCATACTGGTCGGAAGCATTCAGCGGAGTTCCCTGGCATTAGCCCATACTTTGAAAAATATTGTTATATTCCCCCCTTTTTTCTCCACCCTAACGTCGAGCCACCGAAATTCGACACTCGACGCCGAACCGGAGAAGAAGGCGACCGTCGAGAGCTTCACGACGGAGTGGGCCTAGGAAGGCCTCTGGCCTCGGCCCTACAAGTAGGGAGAGTGGACATACTCTACACTCTTATATTTTCTCTTATATATATTCCTACACTTACCAGCCCGCTGCCTCAAGGTGCGTATGGCGGGTACCCCTTTCCAATTTTGCCCAAAGTGCAACCGCAAGTATCCTTGGGTTGACAGACACGCCATGTGCAATCTCTGCTTGCCAAGGGATCACCCCGAGGCAAATTGCAGCGCGTGTAGTAGGTTCAAACCTAAAACACTAAAAGTCCGTTCCACCAAGCGTTGGGCCCACCACGCCAGGCGTCAAGAGGCCATGGCCACCGAGGGTGCCTTCACCGACTGCAGCAACGGCGTACTTTCGGACGGCGAGGGCAACACAGTGTCGAAAGACAGCCAGGTGCAATTCCCCGACCTCGGAAGGTCATCCGGCAGGGCGGCTATGGGGAAGACCCCCGGCGACGTAAGCGCAACCCACAGCACTTCCAAACACATGAAGTCCCACCGAGACTCGACGCGCACGTCGAGCTCTCGGAAAGAGGCACATAGGGAACGGTCTGAATCGGCGTCCTCTGGGCGTTCGCGATCTAGATCGCCGCATGACGCCAGGCAATCATCCACTATTGCCAATAGTGCCTTGCTCCCCAAGGTAACCGAGGTTCGATCGTCGGAAGACGAAAGCGACCTCTATCCCCAGACCGCACTCCAGGAGTCGGCGTCAGTCCAAGTAATGCCCATTCCCGAATCCCAACCTACACGGTCAAAGGATAGTACCACCACTACCGAAGCTCGACAACAGGCGTCGAAAAGCTCTGAAGGCCCAAAGAAGCAGGGCAAACACTCTTCCAGCCACGGGGAGGGGGGAAAACAACAGAGGAAGCAGTCTCAGCCTACTTCCACACCGCAGAAACATTCCACTCCACTCAAACAGACAGACAGGTCTCACACCTCTATTATAGATGAGTCAGGGAAACTCCCCCCAGGCAAAGTCATTCCCAGTTCAAGAGAGTGGTCCATTGAGGACATAGATAGAGTCATGTCAAGAATGTCATCATTGGCAGATTTCTTTTCTAAAAATCCCGAACATTTTCTCACTTATAACCCCGACGGGTCAGCACCCTCAGGCTCCAAGAATCCTATCCCCCCAAGTAAAAAGTCCCGGTTCGAAACAACACGGTCTTCAGATCCCTTCCACATTCACCCTTATTCTCAGGAACAAGAAGATCCTTCCCTTTGTGAGGATACAGATTTGGGCATGTTGGAAGAACAGACTGGGACAGGCTACTATGGGGACGATGAGGAACAAGAGGAGGAAGAGGACGACCCAGAAATATACAGGGTAGATTCCCCGGTAGATAAAGAACCACCGGTTACCGACTCCCCTGTCGACAACCAGCCCCTCCTAAATGAGGTCCTATCTAGAGCAGCAAACCACTTCCACATTGACACCCAGGGTGCTCAAGAGGAAAGAGATTTTGCCGAAGAGTTGGTGGGAGAAAGGAGACCTGTTGCGCAGGCCATCCCTATCCTTAAGTCCATCCAAAGAAGAATAGACCCTTCACTGGTAAACCCCAATCTCACCAGGGCAGTCAATCCCAGGATTGAGAAGCTATTCAAGGCAGCCCAATCAGACCCACTGTATATAAGAGGGCATCTGAATCCGGACTCCCTAGTCGTCACAAACACCCGCAAGAGGGCAGGAACACCCTTGTCATCATCAGAAGCTCCTCCCTACAAGGGTTCGGCCGAAAGGTTGCCTCCACTTCCGCCTACCAAGCAAGAATCGCCAACTCCACCACCTTACTGGCGAGTTATAACTGCCACCAGTGGGAGGAAGTCGCGCACTCATAGATTCCGCCCGACAGCCCCTAAAGAGCCAATTGGCACGCGTCTCAGCGGAAGGGAGAGCCGTATCCGGTTGCATTTTAAAGGCAACCTTTGATGCCGCAGATAATGCCGGTATATTGATAGCAGAGGGTACTGTTATCAAGAGACACGCTTGGTTACGGCAGTCTGGATTCAAGGCCGAAACACAAGCATCATTGTTAGACAAACCGGTGGAGCCAGATCTATTGTTCGGTAAGGTGGTCGAGGACGCGCTGAAAAATGCCAAAGACGAGTATGAAACACTCAAGTCCCTAGGTCAACTAACCACCAAACCCCCTAATCAAAGGGGTAATGGCAATTTTTGCTGCACACGCGGACAAAATTCCCAAAGAGGGTCAAACTATTCCCAGGGCCAGGGTACGCAGTGGAACAATAACCAACAGTCTACCCAAGGTTATAGTAGAGAGAATAAGAGAGGACTGGGTAAGGGTAGAGGCAGCCCCAGTAGAGGCGGCGGCACGCCTCCACCAAAACAGTGATGCTCCCTTCAGGGTCCCTTCTCACACATCCCCAGTAGGAGGACGCATTTCCAACTTCACCCAAGCTTGGGAAGGGATCACAACCGACAGATGGGTGCTGTCTACAGTGTCCGCAGGATACTGCATAGAACTCTTAGAGCGTCCCCGAAACCACCCTCCACGACAAATAACACATTCTCTAGACCACCAAAGAATCCTCCTCGAGGAGATTGTCAATCTGGTAGCAAAGGACGCGATCGAACTCGTCCCGGGACACCAGGTAAACAAGGGTATTTATTCAACTTACTTCCTTGTACCAAAGAAAGATTTAACAATGCGCCCAGTATTAGACTTACGGCCTGCAAACAAATATGTCAAGCCCCAAAAGTTTCGCATTACTACTCTCCAAGAGGTAATCCCCCCCCCCTAAAAAAGGGGGACTACATGGCAACATTGGACATGAAAGATGCCTATTTTCATATTTCCATGTTCCCAGCGCACAGAAAGTACTTGCGCTTCAAGGTGGACAGTCAGCACTTCCAGTTCAATGTACTGCCCTTCGGAATAGCCTCGGCTCCAAGGGTATTTACCAAGGTACTGACGGTGGCGGCAGCACAACTACGTACGGAGGCAATCCCGGTGTACCCTTACCTGGACGACTGACTCATCACGGGGGAAACCCCAGCGATTTGCAGAACGAACATTCAAAGAACAATCAACCTCCTCTTCGAATTGGGTTTCTCAATAAACGAGAAAAAGTCAAGTCTGGTGCCAAGCACCTCCAAACAGTTCCTAGGAGCTATCCTAGACACACGAGAGGGGTTGACCTTTCCATCAGAGGAGAGAATTCGGAATATACTACTGCAAATTCCTCAATATCAGTCCGGTCGTCCGATAAAGGTACGCAAAGCAATGCGTTTGCTAGGCATGATGGCGTCATGTATTTACCTGGTCCCCCACGCACGCCTGCGTCCCATGCAGGAATGGTTGGCGAAACAGTGGTCTCAGGCAAGTGGTCAGTGGGACGATCTAGTGGTCGTTTCGCCAACACTGGTACAAAGCCTTCACTGGTGGACAAG